>NC_056733.1:504857314-505157314 GCF_019279795.1 Protopterus annectens | reverse complement strand
GCTTCCTTCTTGGGTCTGCAAAGTGCAGTTGGTTACCTGGCAATCCCGGAATGGAATCTCCAGTACATTCATTAATAGTGTTCTTAATTTGAGTTAGTAATACCATTATTTGTTTAAACGCGCCTCGAGTTACAGGGGCGTCATCTGAGTCATCCCTGAGGAGAATAGGTGTCTCCAGAAAGGTCTCCAGAAAGTTAAATCTATATAAATCACATCACAGCGCAATTTTTCATTCATAGCTGTTATTTTATTGTTATAGAACATCATGTTACAGGTGGTAATAGATCTATTTTCAACATATGCATGCAGATATATGGTTTCAAGTTCCAACCTATCCATTTCTGACAATAACTTGTCCAGTATTACCTTCTCCATTATTTTTCCACAACATGAAAGTAGGCTTAAGGGTCTGTATGATTCTAGGTTTGTCCTACTCCCCTTTCCCTTAAAGACAGGTTTAATAAGTGCATGTCTCCAATCTTGAGGGTATCTCCCCATATTTGTATGACCTAGTGAATAATAGATGTAATGGCAGTGTAAGTTCTTGCTAGAGTGTTCTCAGGTCATTGTTACTTATTCCATCTCCTCCCTGTGCTTTGTTTGGATCCAGTTGCACACTTCTTTTTCAATATAATCTAATTTGATTCCAGTGTCTGGGGTTACCTTTATGTCACTTGGACAACCTACCACCCCTTTTGTGGAGCCAAACTGTTTTGCATAAGATTTTGTAAATATATCTATAATCTGTTGTGTCTGAGAATACATTTTAGAATCTGCACACAGTTTATCAATGTGTGTATCTTTACTCCTTCCACATCTTATGTGTCTATAAAAAGGTTTCCTATTATGCTCAATATCTATATATAAAATTTCTTCAAAATTTTCTTGATCTTGTCTAACACTATGCTTAATCTGTTTGTCCAGCTTATTTCAGTTTTCAAAGTTGTAGGTCGACCTGTCTTCCATTTCTTATATTTTTTGTCTCTCACCTTAATCGGGTATCTTGTTCTTATGGAAGTATACCCCCCTGATGTTGCACGCCTAGATCCTGATAAACATTTTTTTTTTTTTACTTTTTGCACTCAAACAATTTCTCTTTCAAAACTTTCCACACTCCGTCTGCAGTTTTCCACTGAACACCTCACTCCAGTTAGTTTTATATAGTAACTGTTTTGCTTCCCTATAATCTGTAATTAACCTTCTCTACATTGGCTTAGATTTCAGTTTGTCAGAATTATCTAGCAACAAATTAACCTTTATGACCCCATGATCACTACACATCACTGGTGGTAAAATGTGACACGAAGTTACAGTAATTTCTTTGGGAACACAAACAATATCTAGTATACTCTGTCCACTGGTAGTTTTTTTTTTTTTTTTTGCAATCTGAAGCATTTGTTGTTCCTGAATATACTCTGTGAATAATTTTTTTACTAACATTGTTGAATCAATATTATTCAAGTCTGTTTCTGGTAAATTTATGTCCCCGTCTAATAATAATCTTCCCTTCTGTGTTTCATGTCAGAAATGTATGAATTCCTCTAGGTCATCTGCCCTTGACTTTGGTGGTCTGTACACTCCCAACAATTATGTTCCAGGGTTGTATTTATTGTCACAGTTAACACCAATACTATAGACTGTGTATCATTGAACATGTAATAATTACAAGTCTCATAGCTATCTTTAATCCCTATTATAACACCTCCACCTGATTTTTTGTTAGAAAGTCCTTTACAGTAAAAACATTTATACCCTGACAGAACTGGTTTCCAGTCATTGTTCTTTAACCATGTTTCACAAACTGTAGCAACATCAATCTTGTGGGAACATAGCAAATTTTCTAATAAAAAAAACTTTATTATTAATGCTCCTAGCATTAACAACCATCAGAGATGCATCAAATGTTGCTATCTGTGAACTGTTACATTTCTGACCTGGCAAAAATCCTGGCTAGTGTTTGTCAAATATTGAAAATTTCTGCTGCAAAAATTTTCTTCCCTGATCTAGACAAATGCACACTATTCTGTCTGAACACGTGTTCCAAAAAGAAGGCTTTGATGCTCTACACATTTCCATTTTTTTTAGACCAGGACATTTTTCCATGTAGGTATTTATCCAAAAAATCTTTTCATTCACAGTGACCTGACTATCCTTTCTATAGGTGATTTTGTGAAAAATATGTCCTAACATCAGTATAAGCTATACTATCTAGGAGGGCTGTTAGTTCCTGACTAACAGTCAGAGAATCTTTGTTGGTGACATAATTTGTACCAACATGAATAAAAACAGATGCATACTTCCTTACATTAAGGCGTTTCAAGGCTTGTTTCACATCTTCTATTTTTGATCCTGGCAAGCATAACACTACTCTGTTCATTATCATTTCTACAAATATAAGTATCAGTTCCTCTAAATGAATCTCCAATTACAAGAATATCTTATGGTCCTTTTTTCAAGGGTCTGGATACTAGATCCATTTTGGAAACTACTGCATGGTGTTCTGTAATACTTTCACTAAACATTGCAAGTTGGATATCGATTGTAGGGCCAGGGCCATCCTTCATGGGTTTTCAGAGGGTTCCTCTGTGGTTTCATCCTCTTTAGTAGCTTTTGTACTCTCCCAGTTGTAAAGAATGCTGCAACAGTGGTGATGAAAGGCATAATGCAGTTGTGTAAGATCTTGCCAAAAAAGTAGATGCCCTCACTGTGTCAGTATTCTGTCCTTCCGTCATATCTCCCCTGTTCTTCCTTCTGGCTGAGCAGTCTTTGTTTTCCTTCTTTCTCTTTCTTCCTGTTCTGGATACATATGTTCTTGCTTTCCCTCTTGGGTTACTCTGGTTCTTCTGGGACAGTTCATTTCTGGGGATTAGGCACTCGTATGTCACATATGTACCCTACACCTTGGACATATGATGTACATGTCATGCATGGCACCAGGAAGATGTGAAGTCTTTGGTATGCTGGCTGAAGGTTTGGCTATCCACAGCAGGGTATCCAAGTTGTAAGGAGTACTGCAGCAGTGAGAAGTAGATCTACTGTTATATTAAGATCTTAGACAGTGGTACTTTCTGCTTATGGTAATGTTCTGTTTCTTTTCTAGAGGGAATCAGTGGGGGACTTTGAGTATGGTGCTAGAGTATATTGTATCCTGTTTACTTAGGTGTAGTTTTTCTTTGAAGGAGTCCCAAAGTACTAAATCAGTCTTCCATTGTAACATTTGTTGGTATAGAAATATTAGCCCTGTTTTCCACTTCCTGTGTGTTTGTGGGTGTGAGGGGGTGGGAGACTGGCGGCAAGGTGTAGTCTGTTTTTATAGCCGGCTTCTCATGACCACAGTGCTAGAATGTTACCTCATGCTTTTGCAGGCATTAGATTAAGGAGAATGAACTTTGCCTTCATATAATTCCCAATCTGCAACACTAGTACTGTCATTGAAGTGTGTATGGTTATGGCAAACGTATTCACATGTTTGGTCTAAACCAGGATTCTATGAATCATTTTCCTTAAAGTGTATTTGATACTATATATATAGTTGTTTATAGGTAATAGTTAGTTACTTTTTATTTTTAAATTTGAGTCCTTGTATTGAATTTTTAATTTTATTGGATGACTTATTTTGTGTAAATGCTGTTTACACCATTCTCCATTTTTTTCCGGTGAAGCTTTAGGTAGGAGTCTAAAGCTCTTATATACATTTCTGCAGAATTCTTGTCATACTGTCTCTTCTGTCTTTTTAGGTTTTAGGTAGGAATGCTTTGTCAAGGTTTCATTTCCTTACAATGAAAAATTTAAAGATTATGGTTCTAATATTACACTTGTTTTGTTAGTGTTGTCCCCGTTATACAAGTTTTAACAAACTTTAAATAAATTAATGAAGTCACCCTGGAACTGTTTATCTAAATCACATTTCAGATTTTTGAAAAATACAAGGGACAGCATTGCTTAGTAAATTTGTTTATAATCTTGTCCAGTTCCTACAATTCATTGTTTAAATGGTTACGTAGTCAGTTTTGTTATCTATCCATCCATCCAGGACCACTGTTAGAGTGCAGAAACAAACACAATGACAGTTTTGTCAGCATTTTGTAGCTAATAGTCGCAAGCTGTTTGCTTTCATTTTTTAAGCAGCTGCCTTTAAAGTTGTTAGCCTAGGCCTTGTACACAGAAGATTTCAGCAGTACTTTGAAAAAATAACACTTGGCCATTCCATTAACTTTAATATTGGTCTTTGAAGTCCATTAGGCTTTTTCAGTAGATAGAAATTTGTGTAGACTATGCATTAAATTGTTTCGGATATTTTGAAAAATGTACAACAATGTCATGATTTTCTTTTCTGTTTTTTTTTTCTTGAATTATAGCGCTTATCTTTTACTTCCACATTCACTACAGCAAATGCATTTGTGTAACACAAAACATTAGGGATGAAAAATATTTTCATATTTATTTACATTTAAGGTAGAGCAGTCACCACCATGTGGGCCATCACATGCTGGCCACAGTGAGCACTTTGCATGCAGATGCAGTTTGCCCCTACATCCTTTTCACATTTGTGTAGCAGTTTCCGTCAGTCTCAGTAAGCCTAGTTGTAGTGTACCTTTAGTGTTGCTATACATTTCACAAATGGCATTAGCGTAGTTGACAGAACCGAGTATTCATCAGTCCGCTGTGTTCTGAGTTTCTTAACCTTGTCTCCTAGCAGCTGGTGTTGCTGTGTTCTTTGTGGTCTGTGTATTGTCATACAAGTCAACATGTGTTTGTCTGGGAAGAGCAGTCCCGGGTATTGGTCTGTTTGAAAAGTATGAGTAGAAATTGTGTGCAATGAGCTGGTAATTCTTTTCTGCAGCCTTCTGGTTTGTCATGTATAGAGTTTACTGAAAAATTAGTATGCAGTCAAGTACAGTAATTGAGTGAAAATTTGTAGAATGTCAGTTTCTGGTTAATTTGGGTAGATCTTGGGTGAAGCTATACTTTTATCAGTCTAAACTCTTTGAAGGTGTGAGAGTTTTTATGATACATATGTTAACATGCTGGCTATAAGCTTCTGTTAGTTTGGGAGGTACTGGCATAAAGCTGTACTCATTTGTTTTTGTTTTTTTTTTTTAATATCAACTGATTAGTAATTTTTACGATTTGTCGGATTAACATTATTTTACAGAGCTGCTTAGAGCATAAGTTTTCAGCAGTCAAATATGGTTCATCAAATTTGATGCTGTCAGTTTTAAAGTGATATAATTTTTTGTATTTTGTGGTTTGCTAGTCCAGTTTGCTAAAATATTGAAGCTTGAAATATCTGGTTTGGAAAATGGCCTTTTTTCTACATTATAATTGGCAGATAATCCACCACCCCCCCCAAAAAAAAAAGAAAAATATTTTGAAAGCAGCATAAATTGATTTGGGTGTGTTTCAGTTACTTTTATTGTACACAGGAATGCTTTTTGTGTAGAGAGAGCACACTTGAACTAAATTTACACTTGAACGATGGGGTCTTTCTTTCATTTTAAGAATTGTAATGATTTTTTAAGAGTATATTCTCATCACTAGATGAGTAACCCTAAAGTTGAATTCCTTTCAAAGGTACAGTGTTGCACCTGTGTTTGTAAAACATGCTTAAGTTAAAAAGACTTACTAAGAATGTACATTTATTTTGACATTTATACATACAAATCATAATAGTCCTGATCAGTATATCATTTGTGCTGTTATATTTTCCAGTTGTCTAAACGAAGATAAATGACTGTATCATGTATTGCCTTTTTCCCTCAGTTTGTAGTCAATTAAATTTGTCAAAGTGTTATATGAAAACAATAGTATATGTACAGAAGCAGCAATATGTTGGTTTGCCCCAGATATTTATATGTATGTTGATACTTAATTTCACTGCTATGCTAGGCGCTGTGTGAGTTTCACATTACAGTGCTGTTTGAGTCAAGTGTATTTGTAAATTGTGTTAGAATAAAAAAAAATAGGAATAAAACATTTTATATAAAATCATTTGGAATATGTGTGGTGCTTTTTTAGTAGCAATTATATAGTTATAATTGGAAAGTGATTTTTTTAGGAGTTTTTAATTTAAAGTGCTGTGCATTTTCTGTTTCCATTTCAGTACTTTTACATCTTGTAATTCCAGTTCAGAAATGCTACTTTAAGGAATATTTTAAATTAAAAATGAGCTGGTTCTTACAATAACTGGTTTTGCTTCTTTTATACCTGCTGCAAAGATGGAGCTGTGAGGGATCCTGTTCAGTCGAGTACTTTTTTGTAGAATGGCCCTGTCTGGCAGCAGAGAGGGCCCTTGGCCAAAATGTCTCAGTAATTTGTCCAAAGCCTGGAGGTCTTTAATCTTGTCAGTGTCAGGGAACTGCCATAAAATGAGTGACCACTCCTTTCCTTAGTGTTTTCCACAATCTCAAGAGTTAGACCCCAACAGAATTTTAAACTGCCTTCTTTCATTTGTTTGTTCCCACTAGTATTTTGTTTTTCTTTCAACCACTTTTTTCTATTAAATTTGATTTGTTGCTTTGTTCTAAAGTTAATATCTTTCAATTTCTTTCCCATTTGATTACGGAGTTCATTTTCCATGCAAGGGTCTGTCTGCTCATGCAAGCAGATCTTTGCATTCCTGCTACCGCATATTTTGGTCTTACCCTTCTACAATTGCCTTTATAGGCAAAATATGGCTGTTTCATTTTAAGCACTCCAGAAGTACATAGTACTTTGAGACTTGATTATCTCACCACAAAGTGTTTTTTGTTGTAAGCATACTTGGCACACACTGTTGTATCATCTGCAAAAGTAATTTGTGAACATTTGAAGGGGGCCCTTGCCTGGAAGTAGTTGAAGCATCACCAGTCCTGTAACAGATGAGTGACCATTATTCTTGGGAGGTGGTATGTCCTTTCCTTATGTTCATTGAGATCCCATAGATTCATTATTAAAGGGTTTGGTGACCCAGCCTTAGATGACATGCTTGTTAACGGACAATAGTTGAGAAGCATAACTGAAAATCTTTGTGCAGAAATAGTCCCCAAGAATAAAACAAATGACACCTTAATATTTAGGGATTTGATATAAACCTGTGCTCTCCACTCATGTTTTTGTCCAGATCAGTCAGATTTCTTAAGGTTTGAAAATAAGACTAATTCACCCTCAGCATTTCTGTTGCATGTAAACAAGGTAATTCATAGCTGAACCCCATCTTTGGAAGTTCCTCTCCCAAGGAGACAATATAACTGCAAAGTATGGTTTCAGTGGTGTTTGTCTTGTATGTATAATTCTTTGTGCTATGCTGGTTTTTTAGTGGATTTAGTAATAGGCTGACTGCCTATGAGATTGATTTTGCATCTTTTTTGGGCTGTGGTGAGGTGGCATTTTATATCATATGCCTAAATACCAAGTCATACCTTTGTGACATTGAGTTTGCAAAAGATCAAGATGCACAGGATTTCAGGTATCAGACTAGATGGTGTAGATGTTTACCCTCACCAACTAAGTTCCCTGTTTCTTGGCCATCCTCCAGGGGTTGTTCTTGCTAACACTATTGTTTCCATCCTCTAACCTTGGAAGGGTGTTGGACTTCCAAGATGGCTGCACATTGAGAAACAGCTTGTTTCTATTTCTCCCTGTGTGAAAACAGAAACTTGGCAGAGAAGGCCAGTAGACTTTTGTGTTTATGGGTAAATTTCAGTAACTGACTTGTAAGTGCACTGCCTGGATGCCAGGAATAAAGAAAAACAGATGACCTGGAAAACAAAAATCAGCTACAAAACTTGAGGAAGAAACAATGGTTTAACTGAACGTTCTGTAGCTGTTCAGCAAAAAGCAGTGCAACCTTTAGACATCCAGTAACCTACAGGAAGATATAGACAACTGTATACAGACCTGGTTAAAATAAACACAACACTGATGGGAGTATGTCAATACAAACAACAAAAGGCTGAAAAAAATAGAAGAAGCTTTAAACAGATATTCAGATGAGATAAAGCTGCAAAAATCAGGTAAAAATGAAGAAAAGGCTGGCTGAATATGAAACTGCTCTGGAAGAGATGTTTCAAAAATAGAATGAGGACATAACACGTAGGGAAAACCTGAGATTTTCAGCTGTACCAGAGAAGCTGGAAGGAACAGACTGCATTAATTTTATGAATGCACAAATAAGCAACCAGACTGGTATTCCACAGGAGTTTAATTGAAAGGGCACATCATGTGTATGCTCCAAACCTAGCTATAAGAAAGCAGCCTAGACCTGTAATAGTAAAGATGCAATCCTATCAGCAGAAGGAGTTGATTCTGACAAAACTGGCAGGATGACAAAATCCTAAAAGTGGGAGACAGCAGAGTGTTTGTGGAGAATGATTACTCATACACCAGGCAGAAGAGAGTAAATTCATTCCACTGTTCAGGGCATGTCAAGACGCAGGTGTGAGATTCAAACTGCTGTATCCAGCTGTCTTTAAGTATTCTTCCCTGGAGGGACAAAATTGTTTTTTTGATGAAGTGCATGCTAAGGAAGAAATACAAAAATTTGTTCAACAAAAAGTGAACAGAAGTTCTAGTGATAGACTACAGAAAAATCGTACCCTTGAAACCTTTTTTTTTTGGTATTTCAACAGAAAATGTTGGGAGAGAAGGGAAAGGTGCATGGGAGTTGACTAGAAGAATCGAGAATATGTTGGAAATGAAGCAGACACAGGATTTTGGTGATCGAGAAGAGCAGTAATAAAACCAGTAACTTACTGTGGGATTACAATGCAATAATTATATTTGTGAAATATGACATAAGAAACTTGGGAAATATTGGACTTTTTCAAAAAAAATTTTGGACTTATGAGGGACTCTAAACTGTATACCTTACTTAATGTCATTAATGTTTGGAAAAATGCTTTGGAGACAGGAAGAGGGGGTGAAGCTAACTGTAAGCAAAGAAAACATTTTATTTTCTTAATAGTACTGTATTTGTGGTGTATGGTTTTCTTTGGATGCTATTTTTAAATGTCATGGGGATTATAAACAGGTGCTGGATTTTTATTACTTCCTCCCCTCTTCTCCCTTTCTTATACAGTTTTGAGAAAAATAGGCAGTGCATTAACAAACAAAAAAAAAAAAAAAGCCTGGTTAAAAAGGCATGGCAAAGTTAAAATTAATGTACTTTTTCTGGATTTAAGGACCTTTAGAGTGCTTAGTTTTAAGAGAGAGCAAGTAAATGAAAAATAATATTGAATATTATGAGGCTTTTTTTCTAGCAAATGCACATATGCTTAGCAATTTTGCAGCTGGTCTTCATGTTTCCATAGGAACAATCTGATAGAGAAACTGGCTGTCTGGTTCTCATGTCTCAGCGGTGACAGTCTGGTTGAAGGGGCTTGGTTGAGGGAAAAAGAAAGAGATGTTGGTTAGGACATAATGTTCTCTGAAAGCAATCGGGTTTTCCCAGCTGGAAGAGCTTTAAAGATAGGGCAAAACCAATTACATTTGAAGTAAAGTTTTCTAATTTTTTAAATGCAATGGGGATACTAATATAAACATTTGCTTTTGTTTTTTTAATTTTTCTCCCTTCCTCTTTTTCTTTTTTCAGTTTTAAGAATTATAGGCACAAAAAAAGAGAGAGAAGGGGGAAGAGAAGAAAGGTCTGGTTAAGAGAGTTCGACCAAAGAAAATCAGTGTGCTTTTTCCCATGCTTGCTTAGGGAAATGACTAGGTAAAGACCCTAAGCGTCATCGAGTAACAATATTTATTACAAAGCATGTAAATGAAAAGAATATTGAATATTAAGTTTTTTCTGGTAAACAAGGTGTCCTTTAGCGTTGTCTCTGCTTTGCATGTCACTAGAAGACAATCTGATAGAGAAATGGCTTGGAAAAAATCTGCTAAAAGCATTCAAGTGTTTTCTCTGCTGGGAGATCTGTAAAGATAGTCAAAATCAAGTAGCACTTAATAGCACAGGCTGTCATGCGTCATAGCATGACTAACCTTTCTTTTTGGTTAACTCTAGCCTGTGTGGCTTGTTCTTATTGGGAAACAAAAGCTTCGTTTTTTTGAAGATGTACGTAGTTTTGTGTGCTATTAAATTGATAGGTTTTAGGGGAGGTTGTTCCATTTGATGCCTTTCAAAAAACAAAAAGTTATGTAAGATGTGGCATAGGCTTCAAGTGGATATGACACGAAACAACTATATCAAAGACCAGCCTGCCAAACAGTATATGCATGTAACATAAAAGTTGGAACTAGACATTTAAAAAAGCAGTTATACATAAAAGGTGGTAATAACTATATAAGAAAATGCTTTCTGTAATGTCTTTCAATCTGAATGGTCTTACAGATATAAAAAAATTAGTGAACTATATTTAATGTAGAGTGCAAATAGCTGTGCTACAGGAGACACACCTGGAAAGAACTGAACATGTGAATTTGATAGAGGTTTTCAGGATGGTTATTCAGTGGAATATCTGGAGCAAAGAAAAGTAACATTTCTTATATCAATTGCAAGAGGAGCTCCAGTAGTGATAGAAATTTGAAAAAATAATGAAGATATAGCACAGGAAAGTAAATAATGTGTGAAGAAATAGCCAGGGAATTGTTATGGCTAGGCTTGTATAGGCCCTAGGGCTGATAGCCTACTACCAACCTATGAACCTATATATAGTACTAGGGGGGGCTATTGGCAAGGGAGGAGGATTACACTGACATGCATTTACATTCCACCTAAAACTGCTGTAATGGAGCTTAAGAATATTCTGGGAGAAATAATCAGCTTTCAGCAAGTAATGTTACAGGTGGAGACTGGAATTTGGTGAAAATGTACCTGGGGGTGCCTAGAAGGGAAACTAAAACAAAGGAGGGTAGATTTTGGAAGAAATTTTGTGAAAATGTTTGGCATGGAAGACATGCATTCAGTACTAGGAGTTTGGAGTGAATTTAAATATTCTCCAAGATACAAAAATTAGGCTAGACTAGATAGAATTTGTATCTCACAGGAACATGTGCATTTAATTGAAGATCTTGAAACACACCCAATAACTGTTTCAGATCATGCACCAGTAATAACTAAAATAAAAATGCAAGGTAATGAAATAAAAATGAGACACTGATGTTTTCCCACCTATCAGTTGAAAAGAGAGGAAGTTAAGGAATGGGTTTTGGAATTCAGGAGCTACTAGAGAGAGAAATGTATTCTGAAAGTATAGCTAGACAGTGGGATAAAATTAAAGTAGAGTTTAAATCTAGGGTGGAAATAAAGGAAAGGGAGATATGGTTAAGAAGTAATCAAAATTATTTAGATGGACTGACAAATGTTAAAGTATTGCAAAATAGGGGGAAACTCTCAGAACCAGAAAAGGATCAACCGCAGAATGCCAAACAGAAAATAAGGAATTACATCGATAATATGCACGAGTTTAGAAAATGCTGTTAAGCAACTGTTTTTTTATGTTTCTAGAGCACAAAAACTTTTAGCACAATGAATCATTCAACAGAAAATGGAAAGGGCTGTCTCAAACTTAGGGTGCCCATAACAAGGAAGATAAGAAAACTGTGGAAGTATTAGAAATATTTTGGAAATTTTATGAAAGTTTGTATAAAGCAGAGAAATACGGAAATCAAGAAAAGGTACACATGGAAATGTTTATAGAAGAATAAAATATGCCAAGGTTAGAGGCAGATGAGGCTCAATTCCTAACAGGGTAGGAGAAGAGATAAAAATGACTGTGTATAACCAATCTACAGGAAAGTCCCCAGGAATGGATGGTATTCCTGTGGAAGTTTGGATGGTAGGAGAGGAAAAAAACTGATTAAGATCTGGAAGGTTTTGTTTAACAGTATTTTAAGAGAAGTAGTACCAGCATCCTGGAAGAAAGCAGTGGTAATGGTAATACCTAAAGAGGGTAAAGATCCATCAGAACCAGCTTCATACAGGCCCTTTTTAATACAAAACCATGATTATAAAGTTTGTCTATAATGACTAAAAGAATGGCAAAAGTGATACCAAAATTGATAGATATGGATCAGTGTGGTTTTGTGGTGGGGAGGCAAACCTTTGATAATATTAACAGAACACTGATCCAAAGGGAAGCAGAGTGTAAGAAAATACCACTGTTACTGGTGGGCCTTGATGCAGAGAAATCATTTGACATAGACTGGGACTTCATGAGAAGGGCAGTGGAAGTATTTGCTTTCCCTGATACAATTATAAGGTTGATTAGGAGTATATATGAGGGATCAGAGGAGAAATTTAAAGTGGGTGGGGTCCTCTCTGATCACTTATGCTCGGGTAGAGTAACCAGGCAGAGTTTGTCTGTTTTCCCATTTGTTATTTGCATTATATTTAGAATCATTGGCAAAGAAATTAAGGGGTTCGGAAATTCAGGGATATAATTGGTATGGTAATCGGGAAAAGCTGGCTGTATTTGTAGATATTTTATACATGACAAAATCAGAAAGGGATATTAGTGTTGAATGTTTTAAGATGATTTTAAATCTTCTTGGGATATAAAATGAATGAAGCTAAAACAAAGGTAAGTTATGTACCCTCACACAAATCGGTTCAGCAGTAACCATATTTATGGGGGACATGATAAAATTAAGTATTTACGAGTATGGATTAGAAATTACTCTGTTGTGGCAGCCAAGGATATGTGGGAAGAGACTAAACAGAAGATAATACAAAAATTGAGAAATTGGAAACTTTGTTATATGGCTATGGATACGAAGATACAAAAAATTAGAATATTTTTAGTCCCTTTAGTCTTGTACACAGGTCAGGCATATTTTTATTAACCAGATGAGAAGCTGTGGAGAGCAATTAAAAAGAGTTGATGGATTTTATCTGGGAAGGGAAGACAGCAAGGGTCAAGTGGGATAAGGTGATTCTTCTAATACAAGGCGGACTAGGATTACTCAATTTGAGAGAGTACTTTAGAGCAACACAGTTAAGGCTCTTGTACATAGCACAAGCAGAAAACTGTAATTCAAAGTGGAAGGGAATGATGATACAAGGGGGAAGCTCAAGAAATAAGGACAGATTGAGATTTTGGATGGACACTCTTAAGGAGAACAACAAAAAAGAGTATTATTTTCATAAAGTTGTAGGGAGTATTTTAAGAACTAAACCAGCACGAGAATGGGGAAAAGAGATTCTGCTGATAGGGATAACTGTGGTTAGGGATACAGACAATTGGCAAGAGGGGGCTGGAATTTATTGGAGAAAACTGGAAAAGGAACCAAGGTGTTTGGAGCAAATAACTAAAAAGGGAAAAGGTAATAGAATGGAAAGAGGCCAAGAATTTATTTGACTGCAGTTTAGAGATTGCCTTCCCTATCAAGGACCGATTTCCTTCTATTCAATGTTGCAGTATTCTTTACATATGGGTTGTATTTAACCCATTGACTCCACATCCTGCATGTATACAAAATCTTACAGCCACTGCCAGTATGTGGGACATCACACATAGGCTCTAATGTCAGCCATAAAAGGGACATCCACACGTACCATCCTCAGAACTTTTTCACCACCATTCAGAAGATTGACTCTTATGTACTATCTGCAGTCTTATTCTGTCTGTATTGCTGCCTGCTTCAGATAAGTACCCTGTTGTGGTTTTATTTTATTGCTACTGCCATTTGCTGCTGTTCATGTCATCCAGGAAGAGCAAATGTAGGTGTGAAAGTGGATTCCACATAGATAGTCATGACATTTGTCTTTTTTGTTTGGGTCTAGCTACGATCACTGTTCCTGTTCTATCTGTCTGGCCTTTGTGCCAAAGACCATATGTAGCCATCTTTCAGCCTTAAATCTTTATCTTGAGCACCAGCATCTGAAACGTTTGGCTAGAGATGCAATGGATGGTTCCACGAGTCCTTCAGCGGAGCCAACTTTAGAGGAGGGTGAGTAAGCCAAAACCTGAATCCTTTTCAGCTGCACCTTCCACATCTGATGTTCCCCTTGAGGTTGGTGAAGACCCAGTGGTACATTTGGAGGTTGGGTTGTTCCTTTGGCTGGTCCCTGTGGGGAAGCCATCAAGGGTGCAGATATTAGCATGTTCGAGGCTATACAGAAATCCATTTTGGGTGACATGGTGGAACCACAGCTCGTTTTGCTGGAGGACTCCCATGACGCTTCTGTCATTCTATCTAGGGATCATCTGGATGTTAGGCCTACATCCGGCTCTTCTCCCTTGTCTCCTGTCTTGGAAAGACCTGTTAAAAGAAGCAAAAGACAAAACATCTGAACATCCATTCCACTCCTCAGATAGGGATGCTTCTCACAGGGTCTTAAGGCCTTGATGGCTTTGAAGCCTTCCTCTTCTCTCCCTATTCCTGCCTTCACTTCTCCACTACAGGCTTCTGGGCCTCAGGTTTTTTTTCTCTGTGCAGGTTACAGAGTCTCAAGCCCTTTCCTCTGAATCTGAGGATCCCTCCTTTGAAGACTCCCTTGCATATTTCACCCAGATTACTTCTTTGGGATATGCTTCTCCTGAGGAGGAGTCTAATGTGGGAGATTCTCCTATGGAAGAACTTTTTGGGGGGCAACTATTAATAAGATGCTGGAATTTTTCAAATGGAATTGTTCCCAGATTTCTGAGGAACAAAAGCTTTATTATGATTTGCTTCAAATGGAGGTCCCTGCACCCTCTGCTGTTCCTCCTGGTCTTCCAGCTTTCCTGGATGCTTTTGCATCCTCTTCCAAAACCCCTAATTCCCAGGCTCCTGCTCCCACGAGACCTGTTAGATTTTATAAAGTCCCTGATGACTGTACGTTTCTGTATAAATGCCCCTCAGCTGACCCAGCTGTGGTCTCCATTGTCTCTGATAAATCTTCTCTCATCTCTTTCTGGTAAGCTCCTTCCTTAAATACCCCTCAGCTGTACAGATTTTCGCAGAATGTCCAGATTTTTGCCTCATATTTTTGTACCATTTCTCCTAAAATTGTAGTTTTCTGGCAAATTATTGAGGGTTGAAGTCAGAAAATAGACACATTTGAGTTTCAGACTTCACATTCTTCAGAAAATTCATGCTAATGCAAAATCTGTTCCATCAATTTTCTAAGTTTGTAAGAGCAATATTTAAAAATTGTCCCTGTTCTTGGGCCTTTGTCCCCCCCATTATTGATGGCTTTGTCCATATTTCTTGCTCTGAGGTTGAGAGAGGTATAAGTTCCGTATGATAAAGAAAGTAAGATTCTTGAGAGACTGGGTTAGAAGGTTTACGCTTCATCCACATTCGCTATTAGAACCATTAATTACCAGACACACATCCAGATATTCTTTGACTTTGCTTTCTCAGGCATCTCAGGCCTTGGCCGAGCGACCAGACTCTGAGGTTAAATCTCGGGTTATTCTATCTTTTGTCTGCATCTTCTCAGGTAGCGGAGACATCTTCCAGGGCTGCAGCTTCTGCATCTGTTCTTAAAAGATATTCTTGGTTGAGGCTTCAATCTTTACCTGATGGACATAAAGGGTAAGTTACTTGATACTCCTCTAGTTAAGTCTTTCTTTTTTAGTTCAGCTGCTGCAGAACTCTTTAAATATCTGCAGGAAAATCTGCTGCTTCTGTTCCTCCATCTCAGCAGCTCTTTCAGGCCAGATCTAGCTCTCTGTGACAACCACTCCTCTTCCAAGTCACACCTCTCTCTCATCATCTTTCTCTTTCCTTTCTAGCCTGGGTGGAGATCACTCAGGGTTCTTTCTGTCACTCAAAAAGGGTACTTTATGACTTGGAAGACACACTCTCCTTTCCTGGGGATTCGTCAACCCCCTTCCTGTCAACTTCATCTGTTCCCTCAGCTGTTAGCTCAATTTCTTTCTCAAGGCACCATTCAGACTGTTCCTCTAGAACAGAGGAAAGGGGCTTTACTCCAGAATGTCTCTAGTTCCAAGAAAGGGTCGTCCTTGGAGACCCATTCTAGACCACTCCCACTTAAACACTTTCCTGGAAGTGCCTTTCTTTTGAATGTTATCACTGCAAACTCTTTCCCCTGATCTCTCCTTAGTCATTCCTGTCCTCTCTGGATCTCAGATGCTTACCTGCATATTCCCATTCACCCTCAGTACAGGAAATTCTTGCATTTCTCTGTGGGTTCTTTGCACTTTCAGTTTTCTGCCTTGCCTTTTGGTCTTTCCACTGCCCTAAGGGTATTCACAAAAGGCCTGGCTATGGCCTTTGCCTTCCTGAGGGTTTAAGGGGTTCAGGTTTACCCATTTTTAGATCTTCCTGTGGCCAACAATTTGGATCAATTGACGCAAAACCTTGTGCAAGCCATTCTTTTCTTCAGGCTTTAGAGTTTACAATAGATTTAAAAAAATTCAGTCTGACTCCATCTCGGGATCTCATTTTCTTAGAATGCAGGTTCAGTACAGATTTGATGATGGTTTACCTCCCTACAGACAAGGTTCTCTCTCTCATAACTTTTATGGGGAGCCTTCTGCCTCTTCCTTCTATTTTGGCCAGGGAATTTCTGAGACTTGGATTCATGGCCTCCGTGATTCCCATGCTGCCTTTTGAAAAGCTACACAGGAGGAAATTTCAGTGGTTTCTAAAGACAACATGGTCTCAGCATGCTCATCCATTAGATGTATTGGTCCTCTCTTCTCCCTTGCCTGAAAACTGTGCTCCATTGGAGGATTCAGCAGCTCTCTCAGAATCCACTTCTTTCACCCCAACATTCACAACACCTTTTCACAGACACCTCAGACTTCATTTGGGGAGGAACCTTTGCCTCCGGGAAGGTTCAGGTTCTTTGGTCCTCTTAGCAGAGGCAGCACATCAATATCCTAGAGATGAGGGCTCTGATTCTACCCTTTTCTTGTCAGGTCTTCTGAAGATTTTTTACAGACAATACCACTGTCCCCTGCTACATAAACAAGTAAGGGGGCACCAAATCATACATTCTTTGCCAATTAGCCCTCAAGGCATGGGAATTGACAATCCAATACAAAGTAACCCTGTAAATGGTGTACCTACCCTCATCTCAGAACTCAGTTGTGGACACATTAAGCAGATCCATGACACAAGCCTACAAGTGGATGCTCTTACAGGGATGTGTTCACCGGTGAGGTACTTCACATCTGGACCTCTTTGCCTCCCCTCTAAACAGACAACTTCCTCTCTCTCTTGTGCCAGGGTTCCTCACCCTCTGGCTTAGGTGGATTCCCCCTCTTTCTCATGGAAGGGGATGTTTTTATGCATTCCCGCTTCCCTCTTATTCAAAACATCCTGTTGAAAATTCAGCAGGATAAACCAAAAATCTTGCTGGTGACTCCCTTTTGGCCAAGACAGCATTAGTTCCATCTTCTGCAATTAACCAAGGGCCATCACCATAAGTTTCCTCACAGGTTGGACCTACTCACACAGGACAAAGGGATCCTTGATCCATCCACATCTGTCAACTCTACAGCCGACCTTGTGGGTGATCAAATTCTGATCCCTTTTAGGCGTCTTTTCTCACAGGACATGCTTAGGGTTTTGCAGGAGGCCAGGAAACCCAATACTAGGAAATCTTATATTTCCAAATGGAAAAGATTTTCTGTCTGGTGCCACAAAAGAAATCTAGATCCACTATCTGTGGACATTCCAGTAGTGCTTTCTTACTTGTGATTTGCTTAAAAGTGGCTTATATTCCTCAGTGAAAGTCCACTGTTTCGCTCTTTCTGCTTGTTTGCCATTAACACCTCCATTAGTTTCCAGACTGGAGGTTAAACTTTTTCTAAAAGGCATCCTACATTTCAAACCTTGCAGGAAAACTTGTACCTCCTCTATGGGATCTCGACTATGTCTTAGAGAAGCTCACCCTGGCTCCCTTTGAGTCTGTGGCCTCTGCTCCTCTAGCATTTTGCACTTGGAAAACAGTGCTTCTGGTAGCCTTGACTTCTGCTAGAAGGGTCTCTGTGATTCAGGCTTTGATGGTATCCCCTCCATTTCGGGTCTTCCACAAGAATAGAATATCTTTGAGAACTAACCCTTCTTTCATGCCTAAAGTAGTGAATGAGATGTCTCTTAATCAGTCCATTCAATTGCCCACCTTTGTCCTTCTCCTCAATCCGCAAGTGATAGGATTTTACATACATTAGATGTATGTAGGCAACTCAGATCTTACCTGGACAAAAAAAAATCTATGAGGAAGTCTAATCAACTTTGTCTCTTCATCCCAGAGCTCTGAGTTCATCTGTTTCCAAACAATTTCATTTTGGATTTCTATTGTGTTTTGCTATGATTTTCTTGGGAAATCTCTACCATCTTCTGTCAGAGCCCATTCCACCAGATCTGTTGCTTCATCAGGAGCTTTCTTTAAAGGACTAGATGCCAGTTCCATTTTGGAAGCTGCTACTTGGCCTTTTGTCCGTACTTTCACTAAGCATTACAAGTTGGATACTATCTCTAGGTCCACGGCAGAATTTGCTAGAGGAATTCTGCATGGATTTGTAGAAAATGCTTCCTCACTTTCTTTGACTTACTCCCCCTACCTGGGTTTGTCTTCAGATTTGGCACTCTCCCATATGTAAAGAACACTGCAACACTGAATAGAAGGACATAGAATCGTTGTGTAAAATCTTACCATAGCCGTAGATGTCCTTCTCTTGTATGTTGCAGTATTCTCTCTCTCTCCTGCCCCCCCCCCCTGCAAGTTTGCCTTAGGATTGTTGTTGTTCCTCTTGGGGCTAACTTGTTCTGAGGATGGTATGTGCGGACATCCCTTTTATGGCTGATGATGTTAGAGCCTACGTGCGATGTCCCATATGCTGGCAGTGGCTGTAAGCTTTTGTATACAGGCCAGACATCAGATCAATGGATGGAATACAACCCATATGTAAAGAATGCTTCAACATAGAGAAAGACATCTATGCTTGTAAGATTTTACACAGCTATTCTATATCAGAGTATAGACAAAGAGAAAGAAATAGGGGGCTCTTAAATGAAAGCTCAGCACTGGTAGAGTTTTTAATACAATCTAGAACAGAAAACAAATGAAGGCTCAAGGACACAGTCTCCAAAGCGAAAAAAAGTAAAAACAGGTTTATTACTTTGCACCTAAACAGTATGATACAAAAATAAACAGTTAAGCACTTTTCATCTTAATTTAGAAGACTTCTTCAGACCTACAACAGTAGCACAAGTACTCACTTTAATACAGACCCACGTGGTGGTTTCAAAAAAATCCAGCTCCAGACAAGTGGAGTACCTCAAGGTTCAGTCCTGGGACCTCTCATTTGGCATCTACTTCTCTGAAGTACAGGCCAACGCTGAGGGACTCTGGCTAACAAAGTTTGCAGATGACTGAAAAACTGGGAGCCATTATTGAATCGGCAAATGATGTTGATACTCTACAAAAGGGCTTTACAGAAACAGATGCTTGGTGCCAGAGCCATGGGCTCAAGCTCAATGCCAAGAAATGCATAGTTATCCCCTTTGGGAAAAAAATTTACCTGTGAATTACCACATAGGTGGCACTACACTAAACACTGAAAGTGTGATAAGAGACTTAGGGACACAGGTGGACAGTGTTCTCATCTTCAATAACCACATTGCCACAACAGTCAGGAAATCATATGTGGCACACCTCATCACTAAGGGCTTTTCATCCAGAAAAAAGGAGGTCATTGTCTCACTGTACTCATCCCTCAGACCCATTATAGAATACAATGCCCCATTTGGCATGTACCTCTCAAGACATTTGCAATAACTGGAAAGGCCACAGAAATACCTCACTAAAAGAATCACAGGCCTAAAGCAGATGCCCTATGCTAACCACCTTAATCTCCAGCTATACTCTTGTCGCATATCGTCTACTCCGAGGCAATCTCTGCTTAACATACAAGGCCATGTCAAACCCAGAGCTGTTGGACATGCTACACTTAAAGAAATTCCTATCCCTCAGAGCCACACACTCCAGGGATCTAAACCTTGTCATCACAATAAACAAAACATGCTGGAGGGATAGGTTCCTGACCCAGAGACTCCCTAGACTCTGGAATAGACTGCCCGAACATGTCAAGCAGAGTGCCTCTTTGGACCTCTTCAAAAGGAACCTTGATGATTGGATGGGAGAAAGTAAATTCACCCCTGGGATCACTTCAGTCGTCCTGCTAAACAGGGGTCCAGGGAAGTAAATAGTGTGGGAAGAAACAGCCAAGGAATTGTTATGGCTAGGCTTGTATAGGCCCTAGGGCCGTTAGCCTAGTACCAACTTATGAACCTATGAATTTTTCCAGTGCCAATAAAAGGAAAGACAGTGGAGACATCCTAGATCTTTTTCTCCTAAACTTTCTTGAAAGTGCCATCTTTTAAAATGCTGTCTTTAATTCTTCTGCTGTCTTTCCTAGTGTCACTGTCTCAGAAGGATGCCTACTTAAACATACCCATTTGTTATTCTTGCAGGACATTCCTCACATTTTCTCTGGTTCCTCTCATTTTCACTTTACTGCTGTGCCTCTTGATCTTTCCACAGCAACAAGGGTGTTCATAAAGTGTCTGGCTCCAGAGATAGCGTTCTGTCTCACTCAGGGAATTCACATTTTCTCCTACCTGGATGACCTCCTCATCCAGACTTTCTCCAGACGTTGTTCTTCAGCTTCTACACTTCACCCTTCAGTTCCTATCAGTTTTGGGTTTCACTGTAAACTGCAAAACTTACCACATGGTTCTCATGTTTTTTCTGGGCTGCAGACTGGACACACAGAAAATGCAGCCTTCCTCCTACAGGAGAAAGCTCACAGCCTGCCCAAATATTCCAAGATCTCTGAGCATATTGCTCAACTAGAAAAATGCTAAGAATTTTGGGTTTCATGGCAGCCACTATTCTTATGCTCCCCTGGCCAAACTTCACATGAGGAAAATCCAATGTTAGCTGAAGTCTGTGTGGTCCCAGCAATGTCATCCCTTGGAAACCCTGATTTACCGCCTCCCTATTTTAAAAAGGAGCTGCTGCTATGGTGGGAGGGGCAGGTCAACCTGAACCCAGGACTTCCCTTCACACCACCTTATCCTCTTAAACAGGTTCATGCAAACACCTTGGATGAACCATGGGGGTCATGTAAAAAATCTCACTGGGGAGCATGGACAGAATCACACTGAGTGCAAGGCAAATGGCAAACTCATTTCCTGATGGTAGAGGCACTGGTACCAGGACTGGAAGAAATGACAGTGTAGCATCCTCAAGACATGGAAATATTCCTACTATGGGGCTAGGCCAGGCCCAGGGGGAGTTTGCCTCCCTTGTTCTAGAAGGAAGTAGCAGTCCACAAAAACTGATGGACCAAAAAAAGAGCCATACAGACAATAGAGTGGACTATTGAGGATAAGGAAGAAATTATGTATAGTTACTATTATGTAAAGAAGCCCAGACTTTCCAGACAAAAGATATATGAAAAGACTGAGAGAAATTATAGGAAAGAAAAATACTGAAAAACTGTCAGAAGCTTCGAATAAGAATTTGTGTTCATTATTGCAACATATCCGTGAAAAACACTATGTAGATCAACACTACAGATCAAGAAACCTTGTGCCATTTGGAAAAAGTGACTGAGGAAGTGCAAAAATTTAAAGAACAAAATTTAGAGATGTTTGAAGGGTACAAAGAATAAATATGGACATGGAGAAAGAGAGAGAGATCTGATATGGTGCAATATTTATGCAAAGGATAAAGCCAAATTAATCAATGCAAAAAAGGCAGCCCCAAATATAGTCAAAGTGAAATATAGGAAAATGCATCCAGGTATGGAAAATTTCACAATAAAAAGAAAATAAGATCGCAAAGAGTGAATGTAGAACAGAAGCTTAGAAGTTAAGATAGAAGCTGAAGTTACGTAATATTTGCAGAGCAAAGTGTCGAAAGTCACACAGGTCATATCACACAATGATAGTACAACTAGTCCCCAAAGTAAGGAGAAACAAGAGCAGCAGGAGACATTTGAAGAAGAAATATGGACATGGGGAAAGAGTGAGATCTAATATGGTGCAGTATTTATGCAAAGGAGAAAGTAAAACTAAGTGCAAAAAAGCAGCACCAAAGATATTTGAAGAAAGTACAGGCAAAGACATCCAGATATGGAAAATTTTACAATACAAAAAAATAAGAAAAAGAGGAAAAGTAGAAAAGAGGATTTAGTAATGGAGATGTTGAAATGGAAACTGAGCTTCTGGATTACTTGCAAAGTGAAGGGTTTAGTGTAGAAAATTTAACTCATAACAGGATAGAGCAGTGGAGCAGGAAGCATCTAATCAGTTGATATATAAAGGTACTTTGGAGCCTCCCATAGGAAGGAAGCCAGTACAAAGGTTCAGTTGGAGCTAAACAGCAAGGGAAAGAACAGGAAACTCTGGCAACTTTGACACAGTCAATGCCATGGAGTGACAAGCCAGTGAGTTTCCATATGCAAGAGCAATGGGTGATGCAGTGAAATTGAAGAGAAAGTGGCACAGGAAGAAGCTCTGGAACTTTCTATAGAATGCCCGCAGGAAGTAGCAAACAAAGAATATACCACCAGTTTAGAAAAAAAATGATCTGAGAGAAGTTACTTGATTTAATAGTGATGGATACATTAAGATCCATGAAAGAAATAGACTGCAGAAGGTCAATAAAACCCAGAACGTTGGAAGTTTGATAAAACAAATGAACACAGTAATTAGGACTGTCCCTAGAGAGTCATGCAATATAACAGAAGTAAATAGTATACATTACTGTGCAGCCAAATAGCAGATAGTCCTACCACATGAACACAGGGTAGTAAGGGAAAGGATGGGGAGCGATCGAATGCCATCATGGAAGTATCAAATAGAGAAAACTATAAAGCAGTTAAGGCATTATGTCACTGTTAATGTAGAAGAGGGAACAGATCAACAAAAATACTCAAAAAGATAGAAGTGATAAAAGCAATGAGCAGTATAATGGGTCAGGGTTTATCATCCACTATTGCAAATAAACTAAAAATATCAGCACAGGCAGAAAACTTAGAAGATGCACAGATAAATATAAAGAAAAAGTACAAAATAATTTATTGATGACCCAAAAAAGTTTTGTAGAGAATTGGGAAAAAAGGTAAAAGGAATTGAAAGACCACCAAAAAAAGAAAGAATAGATATATTTTGGAGAAGTATTTATGAAGATCCTGTGGAACATGACAGAGATGCTAAATGGATAGAAGTAGTAAAAGAAAGAATAAAAAGTTCAAATGTACAGGATATGAAATGGGATGAAGTAACAGCCAGAGAGACTGAAACAAAGTTAAGAAAAGCTTTTAATTGGAAAACCCCTGGCTCAGATGCAGTGCCTAACGTCTGGCTAAATGTATTAACATCTATGCACGAAGATTTTACCATGAGTAAGAACTATTTAGATGTATACCCCGAATGGACACCAGCCTGGCTAACAACAGGAAAAAAAACAATGTTCCCACTTGAGTGAGCTTGCAAGCTATCATAAAAATTATAGACCAATAACTTGCCATCCAACGTATAAACTATACATTGGAATTGATGCCGACAAGAGAGTTTATAGTCATTTAGAAAAAAACTCAATTATAGCAATAGAACAAAAAAAATAGTCATATGGAACAAAGGATCATTTGTTAGTCATAATGGAGAACTGCAAAAAGGGGAAGAATTTAAGTATGGCATGGATAGACTACAAAAAAGCATTTGACAGTATCACACAGTTATGGATAAAAGAATGCTTAAAAATGTGTAAGATCACCCTATATTGATAAACTACATCACAGCGACCATGAAACAGTGGCAAACTACTATGCAGTTAAGCCATGATAAAGGACAAATTATTCCAGGGATAAAAATCCAAAGGCGGATATTCCAACTCTGTCAACCATTGCTGTTTTGCTTTGCCTTTAACCCATTAAGCTGTCTGCTTAACAGATTAGGTCATGGCTCTAATTTGGCTCCCAGAAAGGAACAAAGTGTAATCACTTATCTTCTCTTTTTTGGTGATTTAAAACTGTATATCAGATGAGGAACTGAAAGCACAACTGCAAGTAGTCAAAACATTTTCAGATGATATAAGAATGTCATTTGGTCTTGATAAATGTGCAAGAGGAACCTTTAAAGCAAGAAAACTGCAGTACCAAGAAAACATCAGTTTGGGACAAGAATGTGATATAAAAGAACTTGAGCAAGAGGGAGTGTATACATATTTGGGAACTGATGAATCAACAATAAAATATGAAAAAATGTGAATAAAACTTGGTAAGGCATATTTTAGAAGATTTAAATTAATCCTGAAAACAAAGTTGACAACTAGGAACAAAGTTCAAGCTATAAAACAATTTGCTTTTCCTGTCCTAACTTAATTTTGGAGTGATTGGCCAGAAAAGGTACTGGATAGATTCAACAGGAAAAGGATGCTTCATGCTCATCAAATGATTTATAAAAAAATTAGTGCATACCAAGATTATATATTCCCTGTTTCGAAGGAAGTATGGGCCTCCTCGAAACTGATTACATGTATAGATCTGCAATCCTGGGACTACATACATATCTGCTGACCTCACAAGACCCAAACATAGTGAAAGTTTTGAAACATGAGAAGAATAAATCTAAGATGACTTCCCTTTTTAGTCTAACAGAAGCATATCAGCGTCAAGCGGGAAATGAAATCCAATCAGAAGTAGATAAAAATCGAGCAGCAACTGAATGTGCCAAAAAACAAAAGAAAGAATATAAGGTGAAGGATCAGATGAGAAGGCAAGAAGCATGGAAAATGCATAAATATAACTGCAAGTATAGAAAACTCCTGGGACAATCTCATGTTGATCAGGATCAAACACAGGAATGTTTAAGGAGAGGTGAATTTAAACCAAAAGATGAAAGGTTAACTCATTACATCCAAGTGACACCTCCAGGTGCATCTATAGTTAATGCTACTGATGCCTCTAGGCATCCAATATTGCTTGTTCATATTTGCATCAATAATTCCAATACCATGATATGTACAAGGTTTTAAAAGATTCCATCTTAGAGTACACAATGGCAAACTTAACTGTATTAATATTTGACCACTGTTTAGTGCAGGTAAAGAGATGTTAACTACCATTTTGTTTTTGTGATATTAATTTATATAGATATAATTTTCACATTTTTCTAAATATCTCAACAACCAAGTAACACAGAAATCCTTAGCCTCCTATGGAAGCTCTCAGCTAGATGAATAAAATGCAGCTGATAGTGTGTAATCTGAGTGGCTGCTGAGATATTGTAAGTTGTTTACAAAATACTGAAAATGTAACAGTGTTTACTGTAACTTATAAAATTCAGTTTAAGACCTAGAAGCTAAAGAATACTACCACTATAAAAATAGTTTCTGATAAAAGATTTGCCATTTATACTTCTCTCAATCTCTATGGTTCCAGAAATATGAACATTTGCTTAAAATGTGAGTGCATAATTTGATTCTGTCAAAAGGCTTTGGCTCTGCCCATTGGAAGTTACAGTGCAAACTTCCTGAGCTCCTAGTGCAGAGATTGTCCTTTGGCTTAAGCCTAAGGCCTCTTTCAAAAACCCTACAGCCACCTAACCTCAGCCTAGGCCTACCAGCTCGCAATCTCAGACCTATCAACAAGAACTAGTTAGTTTGATGGAGGATACGATTTCCCTGGTCACATCCAGATGCCTCCCCTCTCCCTGAAGCATCCCCTGGTAAAAGAAAGAGGGATACTTCACCCCAGGTGTTTTGTGACTCCTTTGAATCTGAGGATGATTTTGATGATGAATCCACTGTTGAGGTGAGTGTATATGTAGCCTCCTATGAGGATTCTGATTCTTGACTCAGGCTCCTCCTGAGGATATTTCCTTTGGGGAAACCTTACATACCATGAAGGGAATACTTCAAATAGGAAACTCAGGACTGCCCAGAATCCAAGAAGAGTGTTGGGGAATTCCTCAGTCTCCCTCAGCATAAACACCTTGCCTTTTCCCTAGTCTTAGAGGTAGTAGGCAATGTCTTTCTGAATTCCTGTTTACAACCAGACTCCCTTCCCCCTGCACCTTGGAAACCTGACGATTTTCCAGGGTTCTAGATTTCCACAAATGCTATTTTAAAAACCCTTTGGCAGGTCCTAAAATGGTGACTCAGGGCCCTGAGGGAGCAAAAGCTAGTTCTTCCAAAAATCCTTTACCAACAGGCAAGGAAAGCAGAGCCTTGGACAGAAAGTTTACACCTCGGCTACCATTGTTATGAGGGCTTTGAACTGCCAGTTTCTTATGGCAAAGTATGAGGAAACCATTTTTGACTAGATGAAACAAAAACTGATGGGGACTGAAAATAAGGCCTTCTCAAAGGCCTTACTGGATTATGCAACTCCTGTTCTCAAGTGGCTAAGCACTCCCTGCACTGCAGCTATGATGCCTTGGAAGCTTTCAACAGGCTGCCCCCTTGGACAAGGACTTTCTTTTTGGTCCTAATGGTGCGGCTGTACTTAAGAAAATGGAGGATAACACCAAGTCCATGCTAACTGTCAGGGGCTTCCTTCAGGTCCAATCTCCACATTTCACCAGAAATTACCCTACCAAACATTGGTCTTTTCTGGCCCCCAGCATAAACCTAGATAGTGACCTTGTAAGAAAAGGAGCCAAAGATGGAACATGCAGCCAAGACAGTGGCAAACAGACCCCAAAAGGCCTGTGGGATCCCACCCCCAGGGGCCAATCATGACTCTTATGTGACACTCCCTTCCCTCAACCTTCTTTTCCCTCTGGGTTGGGAGGGCGACTGTTCCTATTCCACAAGAACTGGATCCTCATTACTAGGGATTTATGGGCTCTAAACATCAATTCATAGAGGTTACAAACTCAAGTTCAAACAACCATTGATTTGTTCAGGGTTCCCAGATAGTCCGCCAAACCAAAAGGCCAAGGACTTAAATCAAATACAGATTTTGTGCACCCAAGATTCTGTGGAGCCTGTACCAACCTCTTTGCAAGGAAAAGGGTTCCACTCCAGCTTTTTTTAGTCTCCAACAAAGAAAGAGCCTGGAGGCCAGTTCTAGTCCTGTCAAGATCCAACCAATTCTTCCAGGTGGTAAAATTCAAAATGCTAACTCTACCAAAAAAACTACTGCCCATGATTTAACCCGACTCCATCATAGTAACCTTAGATCTAAAACAGACATACCTCCACATCCCCACAGAGGAGTCACACAGGAGGTTCTTCCACTTCAGAGCAGGTATGAGGCATTTTCAGTTATGTGCTCTACCCTTTGATAGTGCTCTACTGCACCAAGGGTTTTCACAAAATGCCTAACCCCAGTGACAGTGTTCTGCAGGATAAAGGGAATTCAGATTTCCCCTTAGACAATTGCCTCATTCAGGCAACAAACCTAGAAAAACTCAAAGCAGATCTGCTGTATACCCAAAACATTCTACTCTTATTGGAGCTCACCATCAGTACCCAACAAGCCCAAACAAACCCCATGGGCAGGATTGTGTTTCTGGGAGCTTTACTGGACTCATCACTTCAGAAAGCCTTTCTTCCCCCAGAGAAGGTTACCTTTCTAACTCTGTACTTCAGAAAGTTCCTTGTCAGGAAATACCTCCCAGCCAGAGGCTATCTCAGGGCCCTAGGCTATATGGCCTCTTGCATCCTCATGATTCCCCTGGCCAGACATCCATATGAAGGAACTGCAGTGGTACCTCAAAATGTGTGGTGCCAACACAGTCACTCACCTTCAGGATAAAACAGCTTCCTTGTTTCAGGAAAGAGTTTGCCTGATGGGTCTAAACATGCTCCCTCAATCTGGGCCCTTCTCTTCAGGTTCATCCTTCAGGACCAAACTCTGACAAAAAATGCAGCAGACAGCTTCCAGATTCAAGGTAGACGGGGCTTCCAGTTCAAAAAATAAAAACAGAAAACACATTAACCAAAAAGAAATGATGGCAGTCCAAGAAAGCATGATTGCCTTCAAAGAACAATGGAAACTAGGAATCCTCGTGGTAAAGACAAGACAATACAACTGTTATGAGCTACATCAATGGGGGGAAACTCCCTCTTACCCCATTTTCTGCGTAGCCGTGGACCTTTGGGAAACAGCAAACTCCCTAGGACTGCACCTCATTGCCCAGTACCTATCAGGAGAAACCAATCAACTAGTGGATCACCTCAGCAGGAGCTTTTGAGACCCTCATGAGTGGCAACTGCATCAGAAAGTTTTTCTCAGCTTAGTCAAAAAATGGGGTGTGTGTCAGAGAGACCTTTTTGTCACCGACGAAAATACTGACTTGGAAAAGTTTTGTTCCAGGAACAAAATGAAGTCAGCCTGGAAGACAGATGCCTTTTCTTTTCCTTGGACAGATCTGTTGCTCTATGCCTTCACCCAATACCCTTGCCACTCAGGGTACTTCTGAAAACAAGGGAAGAAGGGCCATCATTAATTCTTATAGCCCCAGACTGGCCGAGGTAGCACTGGGTACCCCCTGTTGCTCAGCCTAACTAACAGGGAAGCACTTCTGCTGCCACAAGAGTGTGGACCTGCTAATGCAGAACAAGGGCGCAGTCATATACCTCAACCTGCATACACTGAAATTGACAGCTTGAATGATACCATAATCCCATGGGGATTGCTCCTCAACAAACAGGTCCTGTACATTCTGAAATGTTACAGAAAAAAGGGACAAAGCCATTGGCAAGCTCTGATCTCTTTGATCCTGTCATACTCTTGAAGAAGGACTATTCTACTCCTCTTTAAAAATCAATATTTCAGCTATTTCTGCCTGTCTGCCTTCTCAGTCTCCTGTCATTTCATGTCCTGTCATGAAACAGTTTGAGAGGAGTTGTCCACATTTGGCCTCCCAGGAAAGCCCTGTGTCCTCCCCGGGAGCTGAATTTCATTCTAGAAAAGCTCACTCATCCACCCTTTGAGCCAGCGGCTTCAGCATATGTAAAATTCCTTACTTGGAAGTCAGCTTTCCTACTATTCATTACATCAGCCAGAAGTGTTTCAGAGCTTCAAGCCCTTATGTGTGTGGAGCCTTTTATTTTCCATCCAGAGTATCTCTTAGGTCCAATTCCTCCTTTATGCCCAAGGTGGTGACAGAGATTTCTTTAAACCATACCATACACTTGCCTGCATTCTTTCGTAACCCTCGGAACAGGGGAGAAAGGATCCTTCATACTTTAGATGTGCCTAGGCAACTGTGTTACTACTTGGGCAGAACCAAGAATTTCAGGAAGTCAGACCAACTTTTTGTGGCAATGCCAGTAGCTGTGGGGGAGACCAGTTTCAAAACCATTATTTTCCACATGGATCTCCCACTGTATTTTTCTGATACAGCCATCATGGTAAGAAGCCTACAGATTCTGTGAGGACACATTCCACTAGGGCTACCACTATCTCTGCTGCCTTTCTTAAAGGGGTGGCCACTAAGGACGCTTTGGAAGCCGTTACTTGGTCCTCTGTGCATACCTTCACCAAACATTACCATCTTCTTACCTTTTCCAAGTTCAGAGCAGGATTTGCCACTGCCGTTTTACAGGGCATCCTTGCCTTTCCTTAGTCCTTCCATCCACCCTCCTTTCAGCTTTGGTAGTCGTCCCACAAGTCAGGACTGCAACAGTGAAACACAAACAGCATAGTACAGTTGCATACACTTATAAATTTAGATGTTCGAGTATATTCAGTGTTGCAATATTCTTTCCTTCCTACCTTCTCCTCATGCCTGTGGGATAGGCTCAGACATTCTCCTTCTCAGTCAAGGTTCCTCCTTTACACTTACTCTGGAATCTAGGGTCCTAGACCCCTGACTTTAAGGGCATACTGGGGGCTCCTACTTGTTGGAGGCAAGAAAGTACTGGCGTCATGGTGCCAGCTTGACTCCCTTTATATCAAGATGCAGTGACATCAGACAAGGCATCTGCTCTCTTCAGGAGGAGGGGGAAAATTGTCTGGTAGTCTAGCCAGCCAAGGGCTTCCACGGCAGGAAATCCCACAAGTCAGGACTGCAACAGTGAATGCACTCAAACATCTACATTTATGGTAAGTGTACACAACTGTACTTTTCCCCTGCTATTTCACCTGACAAAGGAAAATTACAGGAAAATACCTATACAATTAGACCTGATCACTCAACAAAGAGACTGCTTCTTCACCCAAACCTTCCTTTTCTCAACTTGACTCTATGGATGACAGGATAGTAATTCCTCAAAGATACCTCTTCTTGGAAGAGGTTGTACAAGTGCTACAAGAAACCAGGAGGCCTATTATAATATGTTACATGTTACACAGCTAATTGGAAAAGGTTTTCATATTGGTGCCGCAAACATATTTAGGACCCACTCTTATTACAGGTCCCTGCTGTACAGCAATATCTTTGTGAACTGCTATATAAAAGCTCACCTATCAGCCATCAATGCCTGTTGCCCTCTTAACCTTCCACTTACTTGGGAGTACTGCATCTTAACCCACCAAACAAACCAATCTTTCCCCCTTGGTATCTTAGTTTTGCAGCAGAAATGCTTACATTGCCTCCTTTTGAACCAGTATCTTCTACTTCTCTAAAATTCTGTACTTCAAAAACTGTGTTTCTCTTGTGTCTCACTTCTGCTAGGAGAGTTTACAAGTTAGAAGATCTCATGGCCATCCCCCTTTTCTTATTTTTCACAGGGACAGAGTGACTGTCAGGGCTTATCCATCCTTCATGCCTAAGGTAGTGAACAAGCTGTCCCTCAATTAGGTTGTCCACCTACTCACTTTTTCATAATTCCCAAAATGGAGGAAAAGAATCTTAGTTTCTCTGGACATCCACAGACAACTCAGGTTTTTCTTAGACAAAACTAAATCCTCCAGGAAGACTAACCAGGTGTTTGCATCTTTTATGAGCCCTGAGCTGGACCAGCCTGTCTCCAAACAATATTGCAACTTGGATTTCTAAGGCTATCTCTTTCTGTTACTCACATTATGGCAAGCCCTTCCTTACTGAAAGCTCATTCCAGTCGGGCAGTGGCTTCCTCAGGGGCTTTTCACAAAGGAGTAGATACTAGGTCTATCTTGGAAGCTGCCACTTGGTCCTCTGTGCATACCTTTACCAAACACTAAAATTAGTGCTTTCTCCACATCCAGGGCAGTCTTTTCTATGTCAGTCCAGTCCGGACTACTAGGCAACTCTTCTCAGTAACCAACCACCCTTCCTACCTCTTTCAGCTCCAAGAATCTCTCATATGTCAGGAATACTCCAACAGATATTTTAGTCAGGACATAGTACAGCTGTGAAAGAACTTACCATAATAGTCAATGTACTTATCACTGTTGAAGTATTCCATCCCACCCACCATTTCCTCTTCTTTTCCTTATTTCAACCTTCCTTTTCTTCTCCTCCTCTGCTTTAACATCTACTGAGAATAGGGGAGTTTACTTACCTGTTTGGACTACAGTCCTCCTAGCTGACCAGTCTTCCCCCCTCAGTAGTCTTCAGGCCGCTGGTTTAGAGACGGTCTAAAGATCCACGCTCATATGTCTATCTATATATCCCTATGCTTAAGACAGGAGGTCAAACATTGGATGTAATGACTCTGAAAGGTAAGTTTTGTACCCCTGGCCAGACATCAGTGGTTACAACCCATATGTCAGGAATACTGCAACAGTGATCAGTAGAGCATCTACTGTTTATTTATTTATTTATCATTTGTTGACCGGGAAAGTCCGACTAGGTTCCACAGAGCCTGTTTTCAGTGGAGGCCCGGGGAGAAATGCTCCAGATGCATGTCTTTGGAATGTGGGAGGAAACTGGAGTACCCGGAGGAAACCCACGCGAACACAGGGAGAACATGAAAACTCCACACAGAAGGCACCCCAGCCGAGAATCGAACCGGAGAACCTCTTGCTGTGAGGTGACAGTGTTAACCACTGTGCCACCCAATGGTAATAATAATAATGTTATGGTAAGTTCTTACACATGCGTACTTTCTCTCCAAAAGAACTATTTTATTCAAAGTCAGAAAGCTGTTCAGGAACCAAGAAGATTATGAAGATCACATAGATGCTCAAGTTGATGTTTGACATTGCAGACACTTAGGCCAAGTCTGCTTGTTTTTGGGATGGCTGTTAGGAGGCATGCATGACCTGCATATCTCTGAATTTTCAAAAAGTACGAACAGAGTTGTAAATTTCTCTTTTGCTGACTAGCCCTATTTTGCAAGCAGATTAGGGCTGCCTATGCTGATTTGCTTGTGAGGGAGCCAATAATAGTTCTTTACAATTTAGAAACTTGATATCTTCAGCCCAAGACAGGGTTTTCAGAGAAAAGAAAACTCCTTTTAGACCCAGTTGTATTTTCAGACCAGCATTTTCCAAACTAAACAGCAGAAGGCCCAAGAGAAACTTTGGCAGCACTAGCTGATTTTTGATTCATCCAAGCTGTAATTCTGTGGTATTATGACTCCTTCCACAGCAGCATGTTTTGTTAGTGAATGATGACTAATCTTATTAAATTTCTGTATAATGTATATGCAAAACATCGAAGTGTGTGTGACTCTTCCCCCCCCCGCCCCATTTTTTAACAGGACAAGTCCATTGGACATGTTATCCCTTTTCAGGGGTGGCTATGAAGCACTGTCCGGTCAAGTAACAGTAGGCAGATGGAGGTGGTATGATCAAACCCTGGACTAGAGGAAACAGCTCAGAGCCTTAATCCTGTGCTCTAGCTGCCAAACCATGTTTCCATGCATAACAAAATAGAATGTGAGCTTTACACTCATGGAGTACAATCAGAAAAACTTATGCTCATATTTTCCTTTTACTATCACAATCTTATTTCTTAGTGTTGCAACAGGTAGAACACTTGCCTTTGGTGCTGGAAGACCGGAAAGCTGTGGGTTCTGTTAGGGGAATATGCTGCACATCTGAGTGTGTTGGCCTTCACATGAGAAGTTAAACAGAGGTCCCACCTGCTTGAGTTTGTGGTAGCTCAGGTGTAAGTAAAAGATCCCTTAACACCTATCGAAAAGTGAAGGGGAAGTTTCCTGATGCCTTGGCCAAATTTCTCTAGTAGTATAAATACCACCTCAGGTCTCCCCTGAAAGAGGCCGCTAGCCTAGTGAGATTAATTTGGTTAACAAAAATAATAAATTGTGTATCATGTACATGCAGAAAGTAGAATCTACGTATAATCTAGACCTTCTTGCTCTCCCTGGTAAAGTACCAAGAGAAAGGCATGATACTTCTAAATGTTATCTGAGTATATTTTTATTCCATAGTATGTTTAGTATACTTTCTTTTTTTTTATTGTGTAGCTACTCATTAACACAAACTGTCATTTATGACTATCAAGTGTAACAAATTCTTAAAGAAAATACTGATGTATGTATTTCATATTGGTCACTGATTTTTCTGTAAAGGGAAACACAATGCAATTAAATAGCACCTGATATTTATTGCAACAGAAATTAATATGTTTTCAAGTTGTACAATATAAAACAGATTGAATACTAACATACAAGGTACAGATCCAAGACGGTGATTTGTCTGTACAGAGGACTACAATACTGATGCCCCAAAACATCTGGAATCTGCATATGCAATCTTATTTATATTTGTTAATCTGGTATTAGCCATAACCCGAGCCCCAAAGGCAAGATCATTGTACAAATACACAATAGATATCTATAATCACTTCTACAAAGAACCATTGGTAAAATACAGTTGGTAAATATATAAGTAACTTATACAATACAGCATAGTATAAAGGGAGGCACTTAAATATACAAACGACTTTGAGATTGAGCTGCCTTAAAGCTATGAAAAACTAATTTTCTTAAATAGCTGCACCCTTTACTCCTTTTTAACCAGTTTAGCATTGAGCACTAGTTAAGCTTGCAAAAGCTTACTACGCTGTAATGCAGCTGTGCTGGCTGTAGTGACTTCTTCATCATGAAGGTTGCAGTCACAAGACAGTATATAAGAAATAGCAAGCACATTAAGCTCAATGTTTTTTTATAAGAGGGTTACTGTAATAGTAAATCATATTTAGGATTTATCTTCTACCTGTATGGTGTACCTCAGCTAAATTTTTCTCAGTAGTACCCTTCTACACTGCAAACACATGCATTGGCACTTTCATAGCTATGAGACCAGCCAGCTGAAGCTAAACATCTGTGTATTCCACCTTGTCAAGCACTGTCCATTTCTTATCACCAACTGACTACCACTGATCCCTTACTTCCTGTCTGAGACATTTCACTTGCATAGTGCTTCATGCTAGTAAGCTTTAATAATTTTACATTTGCTTGTTCTTGACTCAATCTAGTCAAATCAATAATTCTGCTTTTTTGAGAAAGTAAGGTTACGTCTTTTACCCCCCTAATCTGTCAATAACTATGCTTGTAGTTGGCGGATAAGACTGAAAGATTACCACATCCGATGCTTTTTCTGCTTAGGACCTAAATATTAGTGTCTTGTAAAGCCTTCAGAATTTAACTACAATACTAATTTTTTTTTAAAGTACTTACTTGAGAAACAATTGAAATCCCTTTAGACAGAAGTCTAAGAAAAAGGTTATTTTCTTTATGTGGAATAATGTTGCATGTATCACTTTGGGACACTGTGCCTCGAACTGAGGTTCAACATCCCATCTGACTTTTAGAGCTGGGCACCTTTCTCTCACATCCAGGCTGATTTCCGTTTACCTCAGATATTTTCATATACCCTGGAAATTAAGTGGGTCTGCTCACGCCCTCTTTTAGTTTGTTCTTTTCACATTCATCAGTGCTATTAGAAAGTATATTTACAAGTTCAGCAGTCCAGGCCTATAACCAAAGAGCAAGGCAGATGCATACCACTGTGGATAATGTCTTCTTATTTTGTATATAGTTTACATTTTGCCTAATTAAACTTCAAGTTGGCTTTTGATTGTCAGGGTAGTAAAAGCATAGTATGAATGTGTGGGGCAAGTCGGTTCATAGAAAAGTTAATGGATGTGCTTGTAGACTTTGGATACTGTGTATGGATTTTTGTAAGTGCTGTTGTTTTCTATGCGTTCAGCATATTAGTGAATGTCAAAATTATTAGAGATTCAGGTCTAAGACTCTGAAGGTGAGGTCCTTCAGGTTTGTCTGACAAGAAGTTTGTTGCAACCTTTAGTAGATCTGAGAAGTTGCAGCAAGCTGATGGTGCAGATGTCCCCTCCCCACAGAAAAAAGTACAGAGAATCAAGACCTGAAGGAGAAATCCAAGGAGACCCCACAGTTAGATTGTTTGGGGACTCTGGGATCAAAGGCATCAACTCTGTTAAGGCACTCAAGCTTTGACCAAATCTCCCCTAGTCGGCATGATTACCACCTTGAGTCTCCCTTAAAAGACCACTGTCCTAATGGGAGTAACATGGTCAAGAAATTGTAAGTAAATGTACAATGCATTAAACAGTGAATCTGCCAGTATTGACTGTTGCAGAAATTAAGCCCAAGCATAACAGAAACTGTAAAGCACCACAGAGAAGTTTGAGCTTAGAAAGATAGAATGCACAAGTCAAAGTCCATCCCAGTACCAGGAGAAAAGCAAAGTGCCTCAGAGAGAGAGAACAACTGAACTCATGAGCCTAGAGGGAGAGTACCTGCCACCAAGAACTGTGCTTAGTGTAAGGAGGTGATAATGCTGTTTCTGTTCTCCAGTCTGTCACATTGCTGAATGATAACCAAAGAAATTTCAGTAACCTTGAATCCTTGGATATTTAAATAAAAACTAAAAACAAGAATTATTGAGCATGTAAGTGATATTAGAAATCACAAGCAGACTAGTGCTCTATACAATCATAGTATTGGTTGTGTTAATTTTAAAAAATTCTTGTTTTTTGTCATTGATAGAATACCTTACAATAAAGCACAACAAGGTGGTGACATCAAAAGCTTATTAGAAGCTAAAAAATGCATTTGGCAACTTAGATTAAATGCAAGTAAATGTCCAGGTATTAATGACCAAATATGTATTGCCAGTATACTCAAGCTGAAATCACAATTCATTTAGCAATTCACACAGCTATCTAAATTTTATTATTATAATAACAATTTTATTATAATAACTGTTTTTACAATATGTATTATTATTAATACTTCTTACAAGGTTAGTTTTACAGTCCATGCAGTTCAAAGAATTGGTTAGTATATGTTTTGTAAGCTTATTCACAATTGCATTGGATATGTTTTTTACAATATTATTTATTAATTTTTATTACTAACATCTGTATTATATATCTTCTTTTTGTCATGCAAATCAACTTAGTGTATAACTGAATTTAGTTATTATTTATTTATCATCATAAATACTTACTTTTATATATATTTATATATATATATATTACATTTATTTATTAATACAAGTGGTGGTGCTGCGGTAGCGTTGTCGCCTCACAGTTAGACGTTGGCCGTTCGATTCTCAGTTAAAGCGTCTACTGTGTGACGACATGCGTGAATGGGCGTTCCTTCGTTGAAGGTTGTGCGTTAGGCCCGGCAAGCCAGCATGTAAAACTCTACTGCCAATCATTAGCGGACCGGAGTTCCGCTGTGGCGACCCCTAACCGGGAAAAGCCGAAAGACACACACACACACACATAGTATTATAATTAATATGCCTAAACATATTTTAATTTAATATTTTAATTAATATTTTAATTATTTTAATTAATATTTATTCAATTTTTACATTTTCATTACACTATGCTATTAGTTTATTTATTTATTATTGTTAAGTATTTTCATGATTTTTCTGGCACTTTTTAAAGATATGTACTATTTACATCAGTAATTTAGATATATATATATATATATTGCGCACAGTACTAACAGTTTGATAAGTTATGCTCTAGTTATGTTTCATGATTTTAACTGTTCTCCTCAACCATACCTTTTATTTTAAGAAATAATTGTTTTAATTGGATTATTGTATAATTAATCAATTAATTAGAATTTGTATTTAAGGGATGATGATTTTACTAAAATTTGTACTCTGATGATGCCCTAGGACATAAGGGTGAAAGCGCTTAGTTCCATTGTGAAGATTGTCTTGGTTCTTGTATCGGTCCTGTGTTGGATTAAAGACTTTTATTTAAATATCCAAGGATTCAAGGTTACTGAAATTTCTTTGGTTACCAGTTAGTTTTTCGTGGTTTGTTCTCTACATTGCTAAATGATGCCAAACTGAGTGCTAAAAAAAGCAAAAACATCTACCACAGAAATTGTGTATGCCAATGTGGTATCTGGCTGACTAATGATGCTCATCTGTAAATTTCTGAGCTGCTGGTGGTGGTGGGATGATATAGTGCCCCTTGTCATCTACTCTGGGGTGTGTAGAGCTGTAGTTTGGGGAATGTCTTGAAGGAGGAGGATCCACAGCTGCTCTGGGGGGAAGAAACCAAACTCATTTTTGTAAATGGGTGGGATAGAAAAGTCAGGGAAAGAGATGTCGGCTTTTTAGAGAGAGTGGAAGTACTGTGGAGAGAGAAATGGACAGGAGTCTATAGAATGTGAGAGAGTAAGTACCAGAAACAATAGCCTCTAAAATGGAAGAGGAACTGAACTGTGAGTAGTTTACCCAAGATGCACTTTGAGTCATCTGGATTAAATTGGGAATTCTCTCTTTAATATGGTGGACGTGGTATGATGGCACTGTGAGTAAACTGCACTGTCCTAAATTATTGTAAATTACATTGTGCTAATATTACAACAATCATTTATTAACTCATTATTTCCACTGATCTGTGGAATGCCACATAAGTTTAGCAACCTACATGCATGCTTGTACTCCAGGGCATTTTGTGAAAAATCAAGATAAAAGCATCAGCCAAAATATTAATGTCTTCTCAAGAGTATATGCTGTTAAAAAGGGTTTGACACCAATGTTAGTAAAAATTATTCTCAGTAAAGGTAATTGATACATTCATAAGCTTTACTTCAATACTATAATGTATTACAATGCGCACACACCAAGAATTAGGTTTTCTCTGAAGTTTCACCAGCAGCTAGAAACACCCAACATCTAGTGCTGCAGCCTTGAGCTCCTTTAAAACCTTTTCTTCCCATAATTTCGCTGTGTAGCAACCGTCCTCAGCTTGGGTTTGCCACCTTCACATATGGATGGATCTTGAGTTTCACCTTTATTTTTCTAATTTTTTTCTGAATTTAATTTTAAGTAGATCTTTAGAGCTGCTTCAACTTGTCTAGGGTTAGACACGGTCTCATCATACCACACCACCTGTTCTATCTTATTGATTTGGAATACTGTTCCCACATTTCACATAGCAATCATTGAACATCCCACCCACATCTTTCGTCCTTACTCTGTCACAGCAAATTGCCATATTTAAATCGCTGCATACAGCAACACAGCAAACGTTTTTTTCAGGTTTGTTTATAACTGGCGGAACATTGTACACTTTTGCACAAGTTTTGGATATCAGCATTGTAAGCCAATGATTGCAAAGTTTGCCCACCACTTCCTTTTGTACACTTTATAATGTACTCTTACAAAGATCTCTCCTCATTACTTAAGTCTCTCTCTGGATTAGTACTGCAGGTTTTTGTCATCAGCAAAAAAAGCTGCACCATCTCTTGTAATCTGAAATGTCATTTGTAAAGTCTTCAAAGAGAACTGATTTGGGAACTGATCTAGATGACATAAACTACCATCGACGATCTATATTTTGAAGTGAATAGTAATTGCCAGAAACCTTTATTGCTTACCTCCATCTATATAACAGTTCCATTTTACAAAGTTGTATCCACTTTTAAGTTGTCTGTCTTATCTGTGAGTCTGTTAGATGGAAGTGAAATGAAAAAAAGCATAAATTGTAATGGTGGATAAGATGCAACTCACTTTCTTTATCTGCTCATTTTTTTGCCACTGTGGAATGCTGAGATTGGCTGCAGAACCAACTTAACTACCAGCATATGCTTTTCGTGTACCAAGCATAAGAACTGTTGGGTCCCCTTCAGAAGCTCAACTCTTCAGAAAGTCAAACCCCATATGGTCGAGACCATATGATCGACTTTTCAAAAGTTGAAGCTTTTGAATGGAGATTGCGGTACAGTGGGGATTGGGTAACTGATACTTTTCCCCACTGTAATGCAGTATTTGAGTTGGTATATATAATATGCAGGGGGTGTGGGGGTACTGGGGGGCTTGCTCCCTGCAAACGTAGATTTTTGTGGTTTTCTGAAGTTCAACTTTTTGAAAAGTCGATCATATGGTCCTGACCTTTTGAAATTCGATTTTTGAAAAGTTGAGCTTCTGAATGGGATCTGAACTGTCTTCACTACTCTCTCTTCAGGAATGCTCTTCTAATCATCCACCACTTTTTCTATGAGAAAGAGTCTTCCTGAAATCTTATTATTCTTCATTCACTCTTCTGCCTTGACTGATTTTGCCCATCATCCAAAGAAATGTATAAATAAATTGCACTAGTATGACATCATAGCTCTTACATTACCTCATGCTGCGGTAATTATGCAGCAGATTGCCATAAAAATTTGACAGAGAAGGTGGGGGTTGCAGATAACTGATGCAGCATATAGCAATGCACATGTCAACATCAGCACACATTCATGGCACACAAAAATGTATGTGATACTGCTGGGTGCTCTGCACTGATCCATAGAAAAGCATAATTTCTGACCTGGTAGGAGAGGGCTGAGTGGCTAGAAGAGGGCTGATGGTTGGCCAACAGTGGGTGATAACGAATAAAAGTGTGAATCTACTGTAATATTAGTCTAAGTAGTTTCCCAAACTTATTTCATATAGTTACATTTCAAAATAAGAGTTGAAAACTCATACTGATTGATGTCCTGTAAGCTAATGATGTAGACCATTCTACTTGGCTGGAGTGGTATATTCAAAAAATAATTTCTGACCCTCCCCTTGCTCCTCACATGATAATCTGTCATCCCTTGTTGGTCCCTTGATGGCCTGTGTATTCATTCCCCCCAATCCCCAGCTGCCTGGTATACTGGGATAGTTAGGAGAGAGCCAGTGACTGCAGCCCTCATACAGAATGGGGTAGATTTTTTTTATAATTCTAACTTCCAGTATGGGCTGGACATTGTAGTATAGTACCCGCTACAGTAAGTCAGTGTGACTGCAAACTGTCTCATACTTGCAATGCTCATCTAGAGTGCTGTTTATTCTTTGGTTGAATGCACTTTTGTGCCTTTCCTGAAGTGCTATTTCTGTGACAGGTCTTCACCAACATCCTTCTCTGAGAAAGGCAAGCGGGTATCTGCTGCTGTCCTTCAGTCAGCTACCCAAATGCTCAGGTCACTTACTGAAACCCGATGACTAGAGCAGAGATGTCTAAAACATTGTCAGGCAAGAGAAGAGGTTGAAAGCAGCAGTGGTGATGAATCAAGCTTTTGAAGTCGGTAGATATGTGTTCATGCAATGCTTTGATATCTAATAACTTTCTTTAGATAATTCCCCTAGTGTTCCACTAAGCAGAGTAAAACAGACAGCAAAGCTTGTGTGAGCAAATAAGAATGATCCTGTAATTACTTGTGACATATTCAACTAGCTGTGTTGCTAGCATTTCATGCCACATAGTCCCAGGCAGATGCTATTACTTTTTGGAAGGAAGGACATGGGAAGTATGCATTAGGAGTTGATCAGGTGAAGCAAATACATTACTTCTCAGACCAGACCTGCTGTACACAAAAGATTCACAATAAGAATTACCTTAAAAGAAACAGCAGCAAGAATTGTGTGTGTGTGTGTGTATATATATATATATATATATATATGTAATTTTTTTTTATACACACACACACATATATTTATATTGTTATGAGGCTCCACGTAATCCAGTTCTACCATCAGCATTATAGCTATTTATTGCTTATTATTTTTTAATCCAAGATGCCTTCATGGGGCAGACATCTTGATATGTTCTTGTTTTCTTGGAAAGCTAGTTCTTGCCTATGATGCACTGTCAGGGCACAACAGATGACACTAATTTGACCTAATTTATTCTGTTATATTATCAGTTGCAAACATCTGAAGGCTATGCATTTTCACACGGAGATGGCAAGACTCAAGCTACTTTTTCAAATGACCCTTGATAAACGTTGCTTGAGAGGGTGAGCCTGTCTGGGAATACACTACTCCATTACCCTGTCTTGAGATTCCAGCTGCCAGGGCATTGCTGACCTCATTACAGTGCTGCACTGTATTGTCATATGCTTGCAATCCTAAGCTCCACCATAGTAATCTGGAATTTGGCTGGCTGGCACCCTGTAGCCATAGATCCCCTCAGACTCCTCCTGCCTTGTACTGCAAATAATTAGCACCAGGGCCTCTCTATCATGGTAAGGTTTCATCATGTTAAAATGGTACAGTTTGTGCCCCTATCTCCTGCCTAGGAGTTATAGCATGTAATTAACATCACTGACCTTTCTTACCACTTTGAAGAGTCACTCCCAAGCTGCCTGCAGCTCATTGTGCCTGACAGGAATGAGAACCATTACCTACTGTCCCACAGCATACTCTCTAGGTCGAGCATTCCTGTCATACCAGGTCTTTTTCTGATGCTGGGCTTTTGCCAGATTCTCTTGGGCCAAGCCCATGAGTTCCCTGAGCTCTGTCCTGAGGTTTAGGACATATGCCACAACAGACTCCTTGTGAGGTTCACACTCACCCTCCCACTCATCTCAAATCAAATCTAGAGATGCCCCTCACCCTATGCCCATACAGCAACTTGAAGGGTGAAACACCTGTGGATTCCTGGGGCACCTCTCTGTAAGCAAACAACAGATGGGGCAAATATTTGTGCCACTCCCTCTTGAATTGGTCTGCAAATGCCTGTAGCATGGTCTTGAGTGTAGAGTTTAACCTCTCAACAAGACCATTAGCCTGGGGATGGTAGGAGTGTGGTCTGTAGGTGCTTCACCCCACAGTGCTTCCACAGACAAGCCAGCTGGTCTGACATGAAATTGGCACATTTGTCAGTCAGTATTTCTTTTGGGAAACCTACCATGCTGAAGATCTCTAACAAAGCATTTGCCACCTTTTTGGCCTCAGTGGAGGACAATGCCACTGCCTCAGGGTATCTGGTAGCATAATCCACTACCACTAGGATATACTTCTTCGTTGTGGAACTTGGGGTACTCAGAGGCCCCACAATATCCATAGTTACCCTCTGAAATGGCTCCTCAAGCAAAGGCATCAAATGAGCTTTCACCTTGTCTCCTGCCTTCTCTACATTTTGGCATTGCTCACAGGTCCCTGCAGTACCCTGTTACATCTCTGGAAATCCCAGGCCAATAAATGTTATGCATAATATGTCTTTTTGTACATTTTATGCCCATATGACCTCCAAAGGGAATATCATGCGCTATGGCTAGAAGTGCCAGATGGTAGGCTCTGGGCACTACCAACTGCTGTATTCTCTCACTCTGTAGTCCTCCTTCAAGAGTCCACTCAATATACAGTAACCCATTGTCCCAGTGTACAGATTCCCATTTTCCTTGACAATCAGGTGCCTTACTGGCTAACTCCCTCAGACCTTGTAATGTACGGTCTGAGAGCTGAGCCTATCTCATCTTGTCTCTCTCTAACCCTTCCTAGCTCCCCTTCCACAGGAAGTCTGTCATTCTCTGAGGTGCCTCATTGTCAGCCTGGGTACTACTACTCATCTCTGCCCTTGCAGTCACTCTGTCCAAGGGAACATCAGTACCCACAAGCAGCTATGGCTGACCTTCAGTCTCACTGCTACAGGGTAGCTCCCTTCCTGAAGTAACCACCACACCAGTCCTGCCTTCAAGTCTGTGGTCTGTCTGGGTCTCCCCCAGACTACCAGACCCATATGCTTGTCTCCAAGCTGGACTGCGTGTCACTGTATGCACACACGGTACTGCATTATCAAAATAATTCCCTATCAGGACATCTGTAAGGATATCCTCAAACACACCTTCTTGCTTGCTTCCTTTTCCACCATCCCAGTCAAGGTGAACCAAACATATTTGGAATGGGGTCCCTCCTAAAGCTCTGACTGGAGTAGACTGCCCAAGTAAGTAGTGCTTCTCTTTAACCATTGCAGGCTTCCCAATGGTTAGGTCAGAGGCTGTCTTTCTCTTAGCAGTGGCCTCTTTCCCATTTACTAAGATAGGATATAACCTCTTGTGGTAGTTTGGTACCCTTGTCTCCAGACAACTCACTGTTGAAATTCTTTTATTCTCACTTACTGGCTCACCCACCTATTGTTCCCCACCTTGCCTCCATGGACATCTATATACTACATGGCCCCACTGATGAAATGTAAATCATTTAACCCTTGGTCCTGGATGTGTACCTGAATTAGTGGCTTCCCCTGCTACTGGTGGGCTCTGTTGGGGCAGTCTAGACTGCCCACCATGGGTTCCCTTAGACCCATGAACAGCACTCGGTATCCCTTTCCTGTGCAGTGATGGCCTGCTTGCTAGGTATAGGTCTTCCTTTTCCCCCCAACTCATCTGCTGTGTTACATTCTCTATCTGCTAACCAGATTCTCAAGTCCACAGGCAAAGTGCTAAGGGCTTGCTGTCTCACCAAAAGGTCTGCCAGCCCTTCAAAAGTGGTGACCTGACAACCACTCGCCCATCTATGAAAATAAGTGCTTAGTTCAGCAGTATGTTCACACACACTTTCATCTGCCTTGCGTCAATGCTCACAAAACTTTTTCCTGTAAGCTTCAGGTGTTATCTTAAAACACTCTAAAAGACAATTCTTAACAGTATTATATTTTAAGCAATCAGTATCAGACAATTTAAAAGTAGGAGTTACAGCTTTACCATGGAGTAAGGGGGTCAGGAACCTTACCCAGAGCCCTTGGTCATCATTATACTGCTTACATACCTTTCAAACATATGAATGAAACTGTCAGTATTATTTCCCTCTGTAAATTGTGGAAGAAATTTACTGACCTTTGCTGTTTCCTGGGTTCGGTTACTTCCCTCCCCATTACCTCCATGACCCTGGCAAAGAATCAGCATCTCATTTTCATGTTGCCTCTGCCTCTCATTCTCTTCAGCTTTCAATCATCTCAGTCTCTCTGCTGCTTCTAATTCCATTTCCAAATGTTTGGCCTCCAATTCAATTCCCTTTAACTCCAGATGGATTTTTTAAGTCCTCTGTGGATGGGTTGAACTGTCCATTTTCTGAGAGTTGTATCTCTCCAAGGCCAGTCTGATTGTCCTCCAGATTGCTGGTCTGTGATGCAGCTGTGCCCAAGGCTGCAGTAATTTCTGCCTTAGGTTGGCATGCACCAATTCTTTAGCCTAGCACATCTCAGGCAATTAGCTCTTTGTCAGCTTGCCATACTCCTCTGCTGACATCCTTGCCTGCTCTGCCTAACTAAGCTAACAAAAACATAAAAAAAATTTGATATGAAACTCTGATTGTTCATTGTGTGGTTGACCGAGTGCAAACAGTCAGTGACCACTATTTACAGGCTACAGAAATTCAGTATCCACACCACTGCAAACCAATTAATATGTGATGTGGATATCCAACCACTGCGCACCAATTAATATGTGATGCCCCAACACTGGCCCAGTAATCAAGGAGCCTCAGTCCACACCACTGGCATCAGTGGGGAGTTTACACACTGGGAGGATGACGATTACACGCCCAGTAAAGTGCAGTTTCCCTTAAGAGAATACAGAGACCATAGTCAGTCTGGGGCTGGTTTCTCCCTCTTTCTGCAGATCCCCAATAAGACTCCCCACTGGCACAGCTATAGGGTTGTGATCTCAGCTGAGTGGCCAAACCAAGCTCTCCAGCACCCTCTCTGTCCAACCAGAGCTTTGTGTCCCTACCGAAGTAGCTGACACACACACACTTTGAGGTTTGATTTACACAGACACTTTGATTTGTGCACACACACACACACACACCGACCTGGGAAAGGCTGGCACAGGTTTTTCTAGCTATGCGCCCTTCTGCCCAGACTATAAGGTAGTTTCCACTGCCATCAGCCACTACTTATCAGCTACTTTAAGGCCCTTAGTAAAGGGTGGCCAATCCTACTGTGTGATGTTACTATTAATCCAAATGGTAGTTTGTCTAAGAGCAAGGCTATTGAGTGGGCCACTGTGTCACCAAATAGATATGCTAGTACTGTAAGAGCTTAAATATCTCTAGACAGACCAGCCACAACTGAATGTTTTAAATATATTTAATAAGACAATACTAAATGTGTATTCACAGTGACTTCAGAGTTCAAAATCACAGGAAATATTTAAAACAATGTTGCAAGACAGTCTCAGATAAATACAGAAAACATCTAAGCTATACTTTACTATATTCCTAACTGAAACTAAGATAAATTACTGTATCTTAGTTAACTTACTTACAGCAAGGCAAGTGCAGATGTGGTGAGTGGATGTTTCTAGGTCAAAGACAAAATGCCCACACTCACTCTGAGAGTTCTTAAATTAATATCAAATATTACTGCTGGGAGACTTGCAGCATGACAACACTTTTTGTTACCTGACTTCAGTTCCCAGGCTCGACAACCCTTGCTAGAAACTGCTAACATTTATCATCTCCTTGTGAAAATACATAGCCTTTAGATGTTTGCAACTGCTGGAAGACATAAAACACTTAAAAAAAGCAATACAGAATGCTGCCTAGTTTTAGACATCCTGTCTCCTTGCTGCATTGAATATATCTCTTTTATTATATGGTTATAAAACAATTTCATTTGAACTCTTTTTCCTGAACTTTTGCAATTTAACCTTCTATGTTCCAGTTTCATAGGTTGGTACTAGGCTATTGGCCCTAGGGCCTGTACAAGCCTAGCCATAACAATTCCCTGGATATTTCTTCCCTGTTTATATACATTTACACAATTACAATAGTTTATATTTATTTCTGTTCTAATCCAGCAGGGTACACTGTGGTCACACCTCTACGCTCAGTACTGTACAAACCCTTTTCACACACACTTCTGTACCAGCAGTTTGATATACACACAACATATAGTTCTAATAATACATTTGTAACACAAGCATATGAGTCATGGTGACATTCACAGCTGGCATATAATTATTTACAAAATTCCAGCTAGCTGGGCTGGCAGTGTTTCCTTTTGTCACACTTCTATATAAATCATATTAATATTCAAAAATGACATAATTATTTACAAAATTCCAGTGAGCTGGGCTGGCAATATTTCATTTTTGTGACTTCATTTTATTATGTCCCCATAAATATGTATATTGCTGAACCAATTCCTGTGTGGGTACGTAATTTACAGTTATAGCCTTTATTTTGTCTGCATTAATTTTATATCCTACCCCAAAAAAAAACCTTGAAACTGTCTCAGAATATTTTTTCTGGTTTTATTGGGTACAACATAATATTGTCTGCAAATAAAGCTAGCTTTTCTTGATTACCATGCCAATTATATCCTTGAATTTCTCAGTTCCTTACTTTCTTTGCCTGTGACTCTAAATAAAATGCAAATAAAGAGGAAAAAGGACACCCCTGCCTGGTTTCTCTGTTCGGACACAACATATCTGAGAGAAACCCTCCCATTTTAATTTTTGCTTCTGATCCTGCATATATTCTCGTATTTAACCTTATTATTATATGAGGTAATGCATTGCCCTACTCATTAAATCCTAGGTTACTCACTTGAATGCTTTCTACTGTGGTATTTTCAAAGTCTGCTTTCCTGTGGATTATCATTGTTCTATTAATGTTGTCAAATGCTTGCCTTCCCTCCACAAAACCACATTGTTCCACATCTATCAATTTTGGTAACACCTTTGTCATTCTTTTAGCTATTATAGACATAAATACTTTATAATCCTGTACTAAAATTGAAATGGGCCTATAAGAAGCTGGGTCTGATTGTTCTTTACCATTTTTAGGTATTACAGCCACCGCAGCTTTCTTCCAGGATGATGGTGCTTCCCCTCCTTTTAGAATGCTGTTAAAACCTTCTAGATCTTTATTACTTTCTTCCCTCCTAACTTCAGAACTTCCACAGGAATGCCATTGATTCCTGGAGAGTTTCCTGCAGATTGTATATCACTTTTTTTTTATTGAGCCGCCTCTACCTCTAACCTTGGCAAACCTAAGTCTTCCATAAAAATTTCCATTTGTGCTTTTTCTTGATTTCCACATTCCACTGCTCTATACACATTTTCATAACATTTCCAAAATATCTCTAGTACCTCTGCAGGATCTTTGGTTATTTTTCTTGTTATATGCTCCCTAAGTTTGACAACAACCCTTTCTGCTTTCTGTTGCCCAAGTCATTGTGCTAAGACTTTTTGTGCTCTGGAGTTAAAAAATTGCTTAGCAGCTATCTCTCTAAACACATACATGTTATCTTGATACTACCTTATTTTCTCTTTAGCATTATTCTTATTGTTTTTGTATTGGGTGTTTATTGCAGTTAACCTGTGTTTTTTCTAATAGTCAGATCTCTCAATGAATAAACCTGAAAAGGAAAATAGCTTCAGGAAATGTGCCCATAAAATTCCACCCCATGACACCCTCACATTGGCTGATTGAAATAATTATTAAAGACTTGCTTCTTCCTGAGCTATTCAGTGGACACCCAAAAAGGACAAAGACAAACACAGAAAAAGACAGGGGCTCAGAACCCAAGAAAAGAAATGATTCTGGCACTTTTCCAGTTTTGAAAGTCTTGAGAATAGAGCTGATTTCACATTCTGCTCCAGAGAGGGGATTCCACCATTTAGCTTCATTGCATTTGCAACTAGCAGTGATCAGTGATGATCTAGCCCTCATTCTTTGGAGAGGCAACTGCCTTGTTCCCTTTTCAGACCACCTTCAAACTTCCTCCTTATAGCTTTTGGGGTCCATCAGGAGTGCTTCAGATATTGATTTGGAATAAATGAATGCCTTTTTGAAGAAATAGATTGGATGGGTCTCATCCTGTCCCCTCAGTTTCAAGGCTGGATCAAGTTGGCCCGTCTTTGCTCATCCTTGCTCCTTCCCGTTTCCGAGCCTGAAGTGTTTGAGCAGAGGTACCACCCAAAGCCTTTGCACCTGGTGCTGACTGGTACTTTTACCTCAGCACCAGTCTTTTTGCAGCCAAGTCATTCACTGCCAATATCTTCAACATCAACTAAGTCTCTAGACCAACCACACACTGCCATGTCTTTGACAATGTCCTTGCCACCAATACTTTTGGAGTTGGAGTCTTCAAGATGACTACACTGATATCCTCCTGGGAGTTCTTTACTTGGCTTCATTTACATCCTCCTTAGGGGGATGGGGGGTTGAGAACGCAGTGCCTGGTCAGGACTCCCTTGTGCTTGTTGACATGGGGTCTACCTTTGGTATTATGGAGAGGATGATTGCCACTCCCCCAAGAGTATCTGCACAGTCACCTACAGTATTTGCTTCAGCCCTTGACACCTTGCAATTTCTACCTCAGTCTATCATCCATCCCACGTTCAGATCAGAATTTTCTCAAGAAACCTGCACTGGATCATTCAACATCCTCTGAGGAGTTTGATTCCTCCATCTAATATCTTCAAAAAGTGGACGTGTGAGAAGCAGCACACAGACTCCAATACTGACTTGGATAATTGACAGGGTTCCCCCAATCTTCACCAGAAGATGCTATTTGGTGTTTTCCTAAAATTGATGATTCAGAGGAGATCATGGCCCTATGACCCATCATCTCAGGATGAAAAAGTGTTATTTGAAGCTTATCATTGTGCATCCTCTACCTTCTGGGTGACCCTTCCTGCCAACAGTCTAATTGATTTGCCCATCAGGAAGGCATGTCTGGAACCTGATTCTTCTGAAACTATTCTCAAGAAACCAGACAAAATACTCTGGCCATCAAAGGATAGGTAGCACCATTCCACATAATTTGTGGTAGATTCTATGATTGTAGCAGCAGCTTTTAAGAGAGAACTGCCCAGCCTCCTAACAATGAATTTAGTGCAGTGGACAGAATGGCAAAGCAGGCTTACACCTCAGGTGCTTCTGCCCCAAAAACACTCGCATGAACCATTTCCAATGAGATTTAGCAGGACAGGCTTTAGCATCTTTGAGGAAGTTTCTTGTGCCATAGTCTAAAACACAATTAGGTAGACCACTGTGGGCGTGATGCTGGATATCTCTAACCACTTCATATGGCTCTTGCATAATGCTGTAGAAGAGAAGGGATGCAGATTCTCCAATAAACACCGCTCGTACACAGGATGATAAGAATAATTTATTGTAGAACACACGAGTAAATCACTGGTTTAGCGCTTTCAACTGGAAAATCCAGTCTTCCTCAGAACAAAGTAAGGATGCATATCCAGTGTTTAAATAGTATCAAACCTTAATTCAATTTAAGAAACCGCCAAAATCTTTAAAGCTGTACCAGCCTAGATTCTTAACCCACATATAAATATAATGTAAACTATGTACAAAAACATAAAATCTTATGAAGGATGTAAAAAAAGATGTGATTTTCATTATACTAGTGAAACACACAAATATGTACAAAGCTATCATATGGAAAATTACCTATACATTACTAATCAAACTATTTCTGACACAGCATCTACACTTGTATATAATCTAAAAATGATCATGTGTGATAAATACAAAAATTCCTTGGAAGCAATTCTAAATAAATACTTCACTATCCACTAAATCATGAATACTAGAAAAATAATGAAGAAATAACCTGGGTTGAAAAATATTCTTATGAGAAAAATAATACATGAAAAAATACATATTATATATGAATAACTACTTAATGTAAAATAATTAATTCTAATTTTGGATTATAAATGATTTAGGCAATATAAAATGATATAAAATAATATAATTATTGTGTAAGAGCTAGAATAGGTTTAATACTGATAAATTCATTGAGCCCTGGGTATCTGGTGGCATCCGTATACATCTGCCATCTACTTTCATATGATGCCAGGATCATTTTCCAGAACGACAACTTAAGAAATGACTTTATGAACATCTATATAAAATCCAGAAATGTGATACCAAAAATGCATTGTATAGGCACATTAAGGAAAGAGGGAACGAACATGGATTTCATTTTGCCATTATTGATCAGGTGACATGCACACCATACGGAGGAAACTGGAAAATGATCCTGGCATCATATGAAAGTAGATGGCAGATGTATACGGATGCCACCAGATACCCAGGGCTCAATGAATTTATCAGTATTAAACCTATTCTAGCTCTTACACAATAATTATATTATTTTATATCATTTTATATTGCCTAACTCATTTATAATCCAAAATTAGAATTAATTATTTTACATTAAGTAGTTATTCATATATAATATGTATTTTTTCATGTATTATTTTTCTCATAAGAATATTTTTCAACCCAGGTTATTTCTTCATTATTTTCTAGTATTCATTACTTAGTGGATAGTGATGTAATTATTTAGAATTGCTTTTTAGGAATTTTTGTATTTATCATACATGATTATTTTTAGACAATATTTTAGTGTAGATGTTGTGTCAGATACAGTTTGATTAGTAATGTATAGTTAATTTTCCATATGATAGCTTAGTACTTTTTAGTGTGTTTCACTAGTATAATGAAAATTATATCTTTTTTTACATCCTTCATAAGATTTTATGTTTTTGTACATAGTTTACATTATATTTATATGTGGGTTAAGAATCTAGGCTGGTACAGCTTTAAAGATTTTGGCGGTTTTTTAAATTGAATTAAGGTTTGATACTATTTAAACACTGGATATGCATCCTTACTTTGTTCTGAGGAAGACTGGATTTTCCAGTTGAAAGCGCTAAACCAGTGATTTACTCGTGTGTTCTACAATAAATTATTCTTATCATCCTGTGTACGAGCGGTGTTTATTGTAGAATCTGCATCCCTTCTCTTCTACAGTTGGTTTATTTTCTTGCATAATGCTGCCAATGGAGCATTTTGTGTGGTAGGGGCAGGCATTATAGTGAGATGCCATGCATGGTGCTGCCGTTATGACTTTACAAATAAATTGAAGGTGTCTTTCATGAATGCCTGTTATAAAGGCACATACTTATTTAGTTTCCTGAGAAAAAAAGTTCGCAGAAGTGTGAGCAGGATAAGAAGACTTTGTCATAAGTTTCAAATTTGAGACCCCCCCCCCCCCCAGTGATCCTACAATAGGAATCATAAAGGGTCCAAATCCTTAGGTTTAGGAAAATGTACCATCAACAATTTGATTATGTACCAGACAAGGATAGCTGCAGCAGAAGTGGACCCTTTAATAGATGCTGTCAAGTTGGGCAACCTTGACTTCAGAGAAGTAGATGCCAGAAAGTACTGGCTCCAGCACTGAGGCTTGAGGTGCTCTGCTAGTCAGTGGCCTTTTGTATGAAGGTAGATTTCCACATTCTAACTTTTTGGATCCTATCTTTAACCCAGCTGGCTATACAGGCATCTGAGTGTACCTATACTTGGATGATTGGCTCCTTGTATGAATAGAGAATCTCTTAATGAATCCAGTGACTACTTGGTACACCTCTGCCTATCCTTAGGTATTTCTGTAAATTATGAAAAATCTAATTGTCAGCCAACTTAAAACATTCTGGGGTTTTTTGGATACCTTTTGGACACCACAAAATGTATAATGAGACTCCCATCCAAATTCAGTTTCTCAGCGTTTCAGTTCAAAATCTTCTGAATCATTTCATTTCTGTCTGCAGCACTGGTAGTTTGGGTTCTCAGATTGATGACCACCACTATAGTTATGGTACAATTCACTCATTTTCACATGACATCCCTCTATCCCACTCTGATCATTAGGGTCAAGGCTGTGCAAGGCTCATTTGAAATGGTGGCTAACCTTCTCCAAAATTCATGCAGGAAGACCCTTTTTATCCTTTCTTTTGAGAGCAACAGTCACCATGGATGCTTCCTGTTTGGGTAGGATGGGGGTAAATTGAGTGGGGAAAGGTCCCAGGAATTTGGAATCCAACAGAGACCAATCTTCACATAATATCCTGGAGATGGAAGCAGTCCTCATAGTGGTACAGGAATTCCAGGACTTTCTACCTCCAGCAGTGATTTCCATCCAGACAGAAAACCTGTTCTTGGTATAGTATGTCATCGCTATATCAAGGGTTTGGCAAAAGGCAATTACTTTGCATCATTTTCTGATTGGAGCACACATTCCTGGAAAGGCCAGCTATCTAGTAGACAGACTTATCAGATCTGTCTTAATGCCTCATGAGTCCTCTCTGTCCAGGAATTGCTTATCAAATATTCAACCATTGGGGTCAGCCTTGCTATGATTATTTTGCATCCCCAAGCAGCTTCAAATTCAGTGGTGCTTCACTCTGGTCCCTGTTGGGGACAGTCCCTGAGAGATGCTCTAGTTGGCCAGTGGCCTACCAGATTTGTGTGTCTTTCCACCACTTCCCCTGATGTCCAGATTCTTACAGAAAGCTGCAGTAAGCAAAGTTACTGTGATCCTCGTTGCCCAGTATTGGCTGTGGCAAATTTGATACTTGGGTCTCACCTAACAAAATGATTGAGAATTGTAGAACTGTGTCAGGTTTTTCTCAAATCCCTCTGGACAAGCCTTATCCAGACTTGTCCAGTCTAAAGTTGACTGCTTAGTTTCTGCAGTTCCCTTAATGGCCAAAGACCTTTCATTATCTTAAGAATATCTTCACAGAGTAGTTCAAAGTAACTGGAAACATTTTTTTCTTTGGGCATCCTATCAAGGTACTCGCCCTTTTTGCTTCTGTTCCTGAAATACTCCAGTTATCATTGCATTTATTTGATTCAGGCTCCAGTTACTATACTTACAAATTTCAGCTTGCAACCATATACAGCCAACTGTCATAACAGCTTCCATAGCTTCTCATAAATATGTGCAAGACTCTTTTTAAAAGGTAGCTTTCTCTTATGGCCTCCAGTAAAAGAATGGATTCCTCTGTGTGATCTTAATTTTGTTTTTTTGAGGCCCTAACAAAAAGTCCTTTTGACCATCTTCTTCTGCACTCCTAAAATTCCTGTCCTGGAAAAAAATATTTTTAGTGGCAGTTAGTTCTGCAAGAATTGCAGAATTACAGGTGTTGTCTTTTAATCCTCCCTGAAAGCCTTTCTTATGAACAGGGTATCCCTCTGAAGTTAACCCTTCCTTCATTTTCAAGGTTGCTTCAGAAACTAATTTGAACAGGCCAATCTATTTTTTTCTTTCCAAACCATTCCGACAAGAGGAGTATACCCTTCATACCATAGATGTACAAAGGCAGTTAAAATTTTATTTTCAAAGAACTAAATCCTCCATGAAAGATACCCTGCAGTTTCTTATTTTCTCTGTGCAAACTAGGAAGAAAATATTCTAAGGAGTCCTTATCCAGATGATTTCTGATTGTTTTTATTGTTTCTGTGCTTCTCATAACAAGTTGCTGGTCAAACCAAAGGCTTACTCCACCAGATCTGTAGCTACTTCCACAGTCATTTTCAAAACTCCATTGTGGATGAAATTTGTACTGCAGCAACCTGGTCTATGTTGTATACTTTTGCTAGATATAATATATCAGTGATCATAGATATAATATCCAGGTCCTGGACTTCCTTTGGAGCTGCAGTTCTTAAGGGTATCCTGTCATAATGACACCAAGGTTAGTAAATAGCTTGGGATTTTGACCCATCAGTTGGACTGGATGAATGAGATATGGAAGTTATGTAATTAATGCTGGAGCCTTTCATCCAGCTCTGTACAGTTTAATTCTCTCCATGCGTCTCCCGTCTGAATTGTCATTTCTTGTGGGCCTGAAAGACTGTCATGAAGCTCTTCTCCTTTATTTTCTATCCTTTTTCAAGGTAGCGGTGCTCTGCTTCAGGTTGCAAACTTGTGCTGTTGAGGGTTGCTACACTGGGAGATTATGGAAGGGAAAAGTTTTAAAGGATCTCAAAGCTGGAGTGCTAGCAATGCTTGGTTGGATCTGACAAGCAGCTCAATAACTCATCAGTGGTAACAGACAGACCAGGATGAAAGGATCCATCACAAGGGTGAGTATAAAACTTCAGTGTAAAGCACAGTGCTTAAGTGGACTTAGAAGTATTATCCACATTGGACCCAGCTGATGCTTTGTGTGCAGAACCTTTTTTTCCCCCTTCTTTGCTATTTAATACATTATAAAAGACTGCATCACGCTGACTCTGCCGAGTAGTATGTTTTTTTCACTACATCTTCCAGAGTCTCGTGCTACTGAGTTTACAGTAATGCTACTGCTGTATGAGATTTTACAGGATGCAGATGACTAAAAAAGTGCTACAGAAACACTATCCATGGTCACTTTAACAAAAAGTACAATTAAAATCAGAACCGCATGAGAAACACTGAAACTCACTTTATAAAATATGTACAGCTACACTGTAGCTCAATGATTTCTGTTTTGCGGCTAGAGTGACCTTTTAGTATGATAATTTTTGTCTGCTTTTGTTTCGTATCTGCATGCAAGCAGCTCAGACCATTTTAAAACATTATCTTGGTGTTAGTCTGTTTGGGATCTCATTTTCAACACCTCAGAAATTATCAGAATCTCGGTCAGATTTCTGCTATGGGTTTCACAGAAGTATAGCTAATATCTAGAATCTAAAAATGTGTCACTCATAGGAGTAAGTGTGAATGCAAATGGTCAAAGATTTACATTTTATCTGTGTATTCTTCACAAATACTTCTGTGAGCGAACTGTCTTTTTAACAAGGTATTTAAATTTAGTTATACTAAATACAGATCGGTTCTTAATAAAGTGACCACTGGGTTTTTGCTCCAGCTGACCTTGATGAGTAATTAATTTATAGACCTATTATAACTGGAGACTTGGATTGAAATGTAATATATTACAATGACAGCCTACTGGAACACTTCAAGGGCAGACTGATACAATAAAAAAATACATTACGTGCATGCATAATCATATTTCTCAAAGTGACTTTCCAACGTTCGGAACAAACTTCTTAAAACTATTTAAATATGAATTCAGTCATGTAAACAGCACCAAGGTTTGACAATCCATTTCAGCAAAAGTCTTCATGAGGCAACAAGCAAGTTGTTGTGTAATTTATAAAGGAATATTAAACAGCATGTGTGAAAAGAAATCCACGGATTCTAGATTTCTACCAGTTAGATAAATGTACTATATACATGCTTATTAAATATGCAGCATGCATTCTTTATATATCTGTTCTGCTCCCAACATCCCATTTGTCAGTAAACATTGTTAATCTCTATATATATGCTCAAATGTATTCTTAACATGTATGACATTGTTTTCTTCCAATAACTCCAGAAAGAGCCAAACAGTGCTTCAAGTCCACAAACCATGAAACGAAAAAAACACTGCTACGGCTGAATTCACACACAGTCTTCTTTATTAAATAAGTCCACACGTTTAGATTGAGCGCTTTCTTCCCTATGACAAGGGATTTCATCAGAATCTATTCCTCCCACTGATTTCTCCCCTTAAATACTCCATTACAATCATAATAAAGTAATGACATCATACAATTTATCAATTAATTAAAATACAAAATACTTGTATTTAAAATACTATATAAAAATACTTAAAACATTATGTTAAAATTGCTATTCACTAAAATTCTTTGTATATGAAAAACCTTATATGTACACATTTTTATTATTACTGGCATCTCCTACTTGGTATTTATTTCATAGACTCTACCTTTTTGAAAAGCAAAGGCTTGATTGATATATCATTTAGCCCAGGGGTTTGACTTGTTTGTAACTTAATTTGCCACCTTACTTTTCTTTCTTCTATGTGGCTTCTAAAATTCCCACCCCTGGGATTTTGTAACACACTTTCTAAAATCCCAAACCTAAATTCAGAACCATTAGGGCAAACTATAGAATGCTTATACAAGGCATTATTCATATTTTTAGTGGATATTTGGTATGTATGTTCATATATCCTGTCCCTTAATTGTGTCTCAGTTTTACCAACATAAAAACTGGGACAGTATTTACACATAGCCAAATAAACCATCCCTGTAGTCTGACAATTTCCCCTCTCAAATTTCATCTTGGTCCTTAAGGAGTTTGAAATAATAACATTCTTTTCAGTATAAATATATTTACATTGGGAACAACTCCCACATCTAAGGGTACCATACCTTCCCTTGTTTCTTGGAACACCTTCAAAAGCCTTTTTTAAGTTAGGTCCTATTTTATAAACAAAATTTGGTTTTGGGCCCCCCCCCCCCCCAATAGCCCATAACTTTGGGTTGTTTGTTAGTATAACCCAATTTTTGTTCACTGTTTTCCACCTCATGTGATTTACCTCCAAAAGGAACAACCATAGCTCTTTCAAATCCTTTATTTTCTTCCCCACTCATGTGCTTGCTTTCTTTTAAAGCACTTATGTTTCCTAATAGTGGCTTATACTCCCCCCCCCACTCATTCCTTACATACCTAACATATTCATCTATTGTTTTGGTTGGATACCCCCTTTCCTGAAATAATTTAGCTGTGACCAGTAGTTCTTCATCAACATCTTCTTCATTAGATGTCATCCTGGCTATCCTAATCAATTGTCCTTTAATAATACTATTTTTTTGTTTTACTGGATGGTTGCTATTATATTGTAAATATGAATTACTAAAGGACCTATATACCTTAGATTTAAAAGTATTGTCCTTTTGGATGTATGTATCTAGATAGTTTATACCATTCTCTTTATATTCATATGTGAATCTCAAAAACTCTGTACTTTCATTAGGGTATTTAACCAAATCCTGAATCTTATTTTCTGGACCCTTCCATAAAATAAAGATATCGTCCAGGAACTTTACATATAAATTCATATACTGGAAAAACTCACTTTTGAATACTGTATTGTGCTCCCACTGTAACAATACAAGATTGGCATAAATGGGGGCACGAGGCCCCCATAGCTACCCCCTTGTGCTGCCTATAGTATACTCCATCAAATATGTAATTGTGATCCAAGGCTATCTCCATAAATTCCATAATCAGTTCTATTTTATCTTCCACTAGTTTAGTATTCCTATGGATACTCTCTAGGAACCAATCCAACCCTTTTTTTTTGGGATAGATGTGTACAATTCAACTATATCTATAGTTAAAAAATTATGTCTTTTTCCCATAAATCTTTATCTATCCTTCCTAGAAAGTCCCATGAGTCCTTAAGTATATGCTCTGCATTCACTACTTGTTTCAGCCAACTGTCAATTACTACTCCAAAAGGGTATGTTTTAGATCCCTGTCCATCCACTATAGGTCTAAATGTCAGATTTTCTAGTCCCTTATGTATCTTTGGTATCCCAAACATGGTAGCCACTTTTGGTTTCTTTACCTTCAGATAGTTGTATAAATCTTCTGATATTCTTTCCTCAATAAGATATTCTTCTAAATAGAAGTCTACCCTTCTGTGGCTGATATTTATCTCATTGAGGACAAGAAATATGTACATGAGTCATTTAACATTTCAAAGATTTTCTGAGAGTACTCTAAGGTGTCATAAAAAAACATTCCACCCCCCCCCCCTATCTGGACACATCACTCTAATAGTCTTGTCCTCTTTTAATGATTTTAAAACTTAATTTTCTTTTCTACTCAAATTCATGTTCATAGGAATATGCTGTTCTTTACCTTTCAACTTATACATACCTTCCATAATGGCTTTTTCCAAACTATTTAATGTTGGGTCTAATGGCGGATTAAACACACTTTTATTCTTTACTACAATCTCTCCTTTCATTTGTCTTTTGTTCATGGAACATATAAGCTAAGTTAAGTTTCCTAAAAAACATTTTTAACTCAATAATTGTTTCTGTATAGTCAAACCGTCTCAAAGGTACAAATTTTAATCCTTTCATGCAAAGGTAAAAGTGTTCTTTACTTAACTCAGTTCCTGCATAGTTATAAATATGATATCCTTGCAGTGTGTGCATTACCCCATCCTGGATCATATTCTCTACCATCTCTCCCTTTTGTTCCACCATCCTTCCTGATAATCCCTTTCTTCTTCTAGTCCCACATCCCATTCCTGTTGGTATTGAAAAGGTTGTGGTTCATGTGTTTGTTTGTTGTTCCTTATTATACTGTCTCCCATCTCCTTCATATCCCTGTCTTCTATTATATATTGTTCTATACTTTCCCATTATATTTCTGTTAACTTCTCCTTTTTTATCTTTTTTTTAGAACATATGCCCTATTATCTTTGTATTCGTTCAAGTCTCTCTGCATTTTTTTACATTTTGTTTCAAAAAGTTTGTTACACTTGTAGTCTGTTATCCATTTTTCTAAAATATAATCCTTCATATTCAGAAAATAGAAGGTCTTTTTTAATTTTTTCATCTAGTATTTCTGCTTGTCCTATAAGCATACAAAGTTTCATATCATTGCTTTTAATAATTTTTTCCATCATTTCCAGCCCCTATCTATTAAACATTTCCACAAATTCAGCTATCAATTTCTCGTCATAGTCTATACCAAAAGGAAACTTATAAATCCTTAATCCCTTGGGACCAACTTTTTTGTAATACATTCAGATAAATATCCATTTTCCAACTGTAATTTTTTAATTAAAAACCTTTTCATTTCAAAGGTAAAAATCATTTCTTAAACACTGCCATCCAATTTCTCCATGTTACCATTAGTTACACTGTGTGTTTTATCCAAAACAATATTATCCGAGAAAACACTGTTTACCAAGCAAATAGTCAAACCCTTTAATGTGTCCCGTATGATTATTATGTTCAAATACTCTTTCAGAGTTACTCGCATGTTTTTTTGGCGTGTTAATGTGTCCATTACAACTATGCACACCTCACTGCTTTCTGTGAGCCTGACTGGAACCATTGTTCACATTCTCAACCTGTTTACCCTTAGGGTATGTCTCTTTGGGTCTTGTCCCCATTCTCCTAGCTTCGGATACCTCATTAAATATAACAGCACCTTCTTTCTCTTGAAGGCTCTTGTTAAATGTTCCACTGTCTCTTTCTTGTACCATAAAGTCTCCCTCGCTCTTGTCACCTTCCGGCTGTTTGTCTCTCGTCTCACAATGGGTGACATCACTATCTGCGATGAATGCCATTTTCTTTTATTCTAGCCGCATTTATTCTGCTCATCCGATTGTGTTAAAAGCTGAATAAGTCTAGTGAGCTCTCCCTTAACTGTAGCAAGCTCCGAATGGACCAGATTCAACTCCTCTCTTTGAATAGGGGAAAAAATCATCGGAATGTCTTCCAATGAATCCATACCACCTACAGGCTCCAAATTTCAACCAATAACTCCAGAAAGAGCCAAACAGTGCTTCACGTCCACAAACCATGAAATGCAAAATAAAATAAAATGAAATCTATGTATTTGGTGTTTTAGTAAAAAAATGTCATTACAGTTTTCATATGGAACTCTATTGCCAGTATGCAGAAGAGGCCTCTGTATTCAGTGTGGATTGGTAAAAAAAAAAAAAGAGCAGACTGAATCCAAACTTTATTTTTTCTTTGGGTACTGTCTTACCTGTGTACACATGAAACAAACCAATTATTTCAGTTGCTTTTCTGCAGAGTAAACACAATCCAGTGGGTTATGCTGCTACTTTGGAAGTGACTGTAACATTGGTTAGAGTATGATTTCATTTATAGGTTAAGCAGAAGTATCTAAGCAAAATGATACAATTTTTTTCTGAATGATACAATTTTTATGCAGACATCCCCTGCAGTTAAAAGGAGGTAAATACAAAGAAACAGATGCTTTAGCTGCATTTATATTTGCATGCTGTAGTAACTGTGGCAAACTGTTAGATTTTTATAAACGATTAAATAATTTGCCAGATATGGCAAACACCAGATGTGATTTGTGCAGGTCACATACCTGGTATGTAGTATATCACACTAAAATAACATAGTGTTTGACAGTTTACAGTACTTGCATTATTCAGTTCAGGGTTCTGTTCTAGTGGGGAGCAGGTATAAGACTGGAAATAATTTTGGATGACAGTCCTTTAAGTACTAGAAACATCATCAGAATTTTTTCTAAACATCTTTATTGAATCATCACTTTTTAACAAATGCCATGAGTACAAATGCATTAATATAAAACCATTGTAACATTTTTCATTGTTATTTATTTTCAAGTAGTTTGCACATGTCTTCTTAATTTTTATTCATACCAACATTACACAAATTTACTTATCCTGGACAGTATTTTTCTATAAATTCCATTTATTTCTATGAAATTTGCTTTTTCCCTTTTCTAAAGATCCCACTTCCAGTTCTTTTATTACTTTTACAATATTAAGTTCTTTGATTATAGTTAGTTTAGAGCTTGATTTCTATTTTCTATTAATTGTTTTTAGGTAGCCAGTAAATTAAACTTAGTAAGGGCTTACTGAATGTAGACAAATTTGTAAATTAAACTTAGTAAGGGCTTACTGAATGTAGACAAATTTGATCCTGTGCCCTGGCTCAAAAGAATAATTTCCTTAGTTGCAACATGTTTCTGATAAAGTACCTTGCAGGAAATTTTTAACATCTGCCAAATTATTACACTCCCACAATACATGTTCCCATTTGTCTCTTGCATGCCTGGGAGTCATACATATGTTTTCCTATTGTTCCTTTGTATATTGCCTTTCATTATTTTTTTCTGACCTGCTCTGATTTATTCTTAGGAAAGGCAGTCTGTAACCTACAGTCCAAAAATCTGCTTAGCCTCATCCTCATCCTACTCTTTTACCTTTCCCTCCCAAATATCTTGGCTTCTTTGCTAATTTCATCCAGTAAATTCCATACCTCTGTTGTGTATTTTCTTCTTCCCCCTGCTTGCAGTCATCCCTATTCATAAAATTTCCTTTTTCCATTTCTTTGTTAGCTTATTTCTTAGAATATTATTTGCTGCTTGATGAATATATTATTCTGCAAGGTTGCTGTTATTCTCCTTATTGACCTACATTCAAAATTCTGTTCTCTCCTTATTTTTTGACACCCCCCCCTTAACTGCATAGCTCTAAAGAATTCCTTCAAATTGGGCATATCCCACTTAACTATTGTCTTCTTCCACTCCCAGATAAATTCCTTCAATTCATTATTACTTTTAGTCAACAACTTCTCCTTTGGTTGAGAAAAATATGACGGACCTGTATATAAAACTAAACAGACTAAAAAACATTTTCACTGCTTGTATCTTAATGTCCATAACCAAGAATTCCCAGCTTCTCCAGTTTTGTAGTATCTTCCCAAATATGCTTAACTGCTATAACAGAATTATTTTTTAAAGCCATGTATCCAAATACTTCATATCCTCATAAATATCAGTATTGCTGAATCAATTTGTGTGTGAGTGCATTGTTTACCAGTGTAGCCTTTATTGTACCTCAAGAAAGACTTGACATTGTCTCAAAATGTTTCACAACACTGAAATGTCTTTTTCTGGATTTGTGAAGTCAAAGATAATATCTGCAAATAAAGCTAACTTTTCTTGATTACAATGCAAAAGAGTAAAAAGGTCACACAGACAAATCAATTAGTAAAAGCACCAAGAAGAAAATAGCTAAGCTAGAGTTTTTACTGTGTAATATCTTAAACCTCCTGTGATAGAGGCCCAATGGCTAATGAAACCTTTAAAGACATCGTGTTACAACTATAGGGCTTGCAAATGTACATGACTTTTTTTCTTTTTAAGTCTTTATGGATATGCTCAGGTCAGTAAAGCCAAACCCCACTAGCTGTGGACATGCATATTTCAGCCTTCATATCACCCTGTCAGTACAGCATAAGTGGACTGTTTGGCTATACTTTAGAAACACAGGATCTTTAAACCCAACTGATGTCCTTAACCACCAAGGTGTCTGCAAAATATCCCAACTAACATACAAACCAAAGAGTAAAAAGGTCACACACAAACCAATCACTAAAAATTCCAAGAAAAACCTAGCTAATCTAGAGTTTTCACTGTGTGATACCTTTTAACCTCCTGTAATAGACACCCATGGGATATATGCAAATTAACCCTTTAAGGACATCAAGTATGTCAGCTATATTGCTGAATTTTTGCATCCCTTATTTTTTGACAGTGGCTTCATATGCTTATTTCTATCATATCCTTTTCTTGTAGCATTGCTATTTGCACCCTGGACATCTCAATAAAATTTGATAGTCTCTACTTTTTGCATATATATATATATATATATATATATATATATATATATATATATATATATACACAATGTCATTTCCATTACATACTAATATTGACAAAGCAGCCATTCTGATAAAAAAATAACTTTCCCAGATTTATATATGACAGTTCTTTAATGTTTCCAAATTGCAGCTTATATGCATGCACTAATGTTTGGCAGGGTGATTTTGTGTATATGTGTTGCTCCTCATTCCTTTGAACTCGTTACATTTTTACTTCAATAAAAACACTTAAGAAATAATAAACTGAATACATTTGTAAGCCCAACCCCTATAACTTCTAGCAAATGCATAAAACTATATACCCTTTTCAAAAAGGGAGTTTACCCCTCCATACAAGGACTGATGCACCAATTAATGCATGCCTTCAGTAATTTTTTACTTTTAGTCTTAAGAAAAAGTGCACTGTCTGGCCTTAAACTACATATACATTGTTATATTTAGTAGACTAATGCAATAAGCAGAGATGTAGCTAGTTTTTCCTGTTTCTGGTGCCCCCCCCCCAAAAAAAAAAACAAAATTCTGTCATTGTTCTGACCTAAAGAGCAAAAAATGTTTTCTCTTTTTAAACTGTTGCAAAATGCTTGCTAAATATGTAATGAAGTTGCTACAACTTATGTCACAAATGGAGTGCTACAAATCTTCATTTGTGACTGCAAAAGCAATGCTGGCACTGAATTATGTTGATGCACTGAAGACTAGTTAGGATCTGCTGATTATACCCCCCCCCCAACAGTTTTGCATCTGGAGTGGCTACCGCATTTGCCTCTTGTTAGCTATGCCTCTGCAACTAAGGCTGCTAGAGAGGCAATTACTTAACTATTCACTTTGCAGTTTCAAACTTCACTTATTTTCACTGAGCTACTTGTCAGTTCCCCTTTAAGTGAGGATTAATAATGTTCTTTGTACATATCACCCAGAACACACTGTCCAGACCTATCCTGATTTACTTTTTGCACCTATACACTGATCTTCTCCCAGTGAAACATTTACTAATGGGAAAAAACAGGCCATAGTTTTGAAAATTCAAGTCAGAACATTTGCAGAGTTCATTCAAGGCATACTGGTCATACCTCTCACTACTAATTGATTGCATCTGTTTTTCTCCTTGTCTTCAATTAAAAAACAGATGCTAATAGAAAAAAAAGCAGTTTTATAGTTATGGGAATGCTAGGCAGAACTGCCACTGTTCATTATTTTCATATTTTCTATAGCTGTTTGCTTAAAGAATTCCGTTGTCTATAGTTAATTTAAGTCCAATGTTCTAAGTTTATCATATTTTACTATGTGTATTCTTTCATCAATACACTTACGCCCCAGCCCCCCAAGGATCACAACATTATATTGCTTATTTCCAACCATTATGTTCTTATAGTGTAAAGCCTGGATAAGCTACAGTTAAAATTTTACTTTTGCTTCAATATCTTTAGCATAAACAGTAACTGATAACCCCCACCTCACATTTAAGATAGTTCTGCCTATCAAATGGAACTGCTTTACAATATAACATGTAATTTATCTTACATGTATTGTATGATTATTAAAATAAATAAAAACATTCTTTTTACCTGTAGTTACTTTTCAGTCTATTTATTGTCCTTCTAAAGATTAATGCCACATTGGTGGTTATGATTTAGGGATCCCAGCAACTTAACACCATCAACAAATGTCTAGTATTTTTCAGCCATACATTGTGTAACTGTAGTTCTCCTGTCTAATATGCATATAACGGGAATGACATTTTACAGTTTTCTCATTCATTCACTAATGCCATATTATTACTGGTGATCTTACTCATCCTTTTGACCTCCCAGCATTGGTTCAAGTCCAAGATACTCCTGATTCTTCTAGTCAGCTCCTGGTCTTTTTACTGTCATTTAAACATTTTCCTTTGAAAAAGTTTAAAAGGTTTCACTGGCAAATTCTCTATAGGCTTTGCTATTGTCCAAAGAATGAGAAGCATAACCCCTTTTCAGTTTACTAGCTCTCTCTGTTGGCTATATATTTTATTTTTTCCTTAGTAAGTTCTGCATCCAAAATGCATTTTGATCATCTAGGAAAAATATTCTGAAGATAGCTAGATGTAGTAGCTTGAACTTGCACATACCTCTCAACATCCTCTGATTGCCAGAATAAACGTGCTTCTTTACTGTCTGGTGTACAATAAATAATCACTGTCCTCAAGCCCTCTGGTGTCCCTAGTATTTAATAACATTTCTTTCTATCCGAGGTTTTGTCAGGAGCAGGTCTTTCAACTGGCATGACTGCTCATTACTAATATAGATCTTGTCTGCTTTCTCATGACCAGGCTTGAAGTGAACAGATGATGTGTCCTTTCAGTTAACAAATCATGCTGTGGAATACCAGTCCATTATTGCTTTTTTAAATGCACTCTATTCCTTCCTGATTCTCTGGCATAGCAGAAAATCTTGTTTGGTCTGCATGTTTTGACTATCTTTTGAAACAGTTACTCCTGAAAAAGCTTCATATTCAGCCAGTCTTTCCTTCATTTCAACCTCTGATGTCTGCTGTTTTATCAACTCACCTGAATTGCTACTTGATGCTTTTTCTGTTGTTTCCTGCCTTTTGTCATTTGCACTTTTAGTGAATTTTATTTTATTTATTTATTTTTATTTATTTTACATTTGTTAAAGAGGATGGTCCAACTAGATACATGTCCATTTTCAGCGGAGTCCCGGGTAGAAAAGCTCCAAGTTACATATACATATTACAAATACTAGGAACATTGCACTTAGGTTATAGGCATTACAAAAATACATAGTCCAGTAATTGAAATTACAGACATACAAGCAGATTGCAGACATAGTAATACAACTATCCATGAGGCCTGAGACTTGCATTTCAATTCAAGTAATTGCTATTGATAACATATTACCTTGGGTTTAAGATAATTTATTTACACAGTCAATACATTGAGTAGCTTTTGTGAAGGTTATCCCTGGTTAGATGAAGAGGGATGGACGGGTAAGGACATTTATTAAAAGCGAGGTGGAGGGATGTGTGGGGTACTAGTCGGGGTTGGTACAGGGACATATCCAGTGTGATTTTAAGTGGCTTTTAAGTTTGTATTTGAATATCCTTGGTGAAGACTCTAGGGTAAGGTCAGCTGGTAATGAGTTTCAGTTTTTACAGACAGAGTTGGCGAAGAGGGAGTCACCCAGAGAATGGTTGGATTTGATTGTAAATACTAGGAGTTTGGTGGATGAGCAGAGTGTTCAATTGTTGCTATAGGGGGCAGATTGTTTCTTAGGGCTGGAGTAATTTCCGGATGGTGGAGCATTTTATGGGCAACTATGAGCTGGTTGAGCTGTAGGAGGTGGGGTAGTTCCAGCCAGCCCAGGAGATTTAGGTCCAGGCAGTGGTGGGTACGGTAGGGTGTGCCAGTTGCAAATCTGGCAATGTGGTTGTAACATGATAACAATTTATTAAGATTGGTTTTGCTCGTGAGAGAAGAGAGGGGAGGCATAAAGAAGGGTAGATAGAAGATGGGAGTGGGTGATTGCAATTCTAGCCTGTGGGGTGAGGAATGATTTGATCCTATAGAGACTACTGAATTTTTTATTAATAGTTTTTATAGTTTGATTGATGTGAACATCAAATTTGAGGTTGTTGTCGATCGTGACACCCAACAGTTTAGTCTGGGTTGCTGGGGAGATGATGGTACCATTATTAGCTGTTGTGTTGAACAGTGGCGAGGTGGTCCTATATGTTGGGGTGAAGAGAAGTAACTTAGTTTTGTTGGGATTTAGTATTAGACGTTGGTTTAATAGCCATTTTTCAACCTTGTTGAAGATGCTTTGGGTTATTGTGGTAAGATTTGCTGGGGTGGTGGCAGAGCAGATCAAAGTTGAGTCATCTGCATATTGAATGCAGGTAGCCTCTGGTATGACTGTGCTAAGTTCATTTATAAAGATGGAGAAAAGAAGGGGACCTAGTATTGAGCCCTGGGGGACTCCAAGTCTGATGGGGAGGTGTGAGGAGAGTTTACCCTGCCACACAGTGCTGCCTGTTGCCTGCCTTGTAGGTAGGAATCAAACCATTGGAGGGCCTGTTTATTTAAGTTGTAGGCCTCCAAGCTGTTCATTAGCATTTTGTGATCCACCATGTCAAAGGCCTTGGATAGGTCTAGGAAGAGTGCGGAGGTCAATATGTTATTGTTACGGTTGTGGATGTTCTTCATCTCACATTGCTGCAGTCCTTACATATGGGGTAGTCCGCTGTCCTCGGTCGGCCCAAATACCAAAGTATAAGGCTGACGTCGGTCAAGGCGCTTAGAACTGACATCAGAACGTCAGGGTACAAAAGCGCATGACCGACGTCATATCCTCAGTCTTTTTTGCTGCATGGTCCGATGCAGAAGCAGCGTTGCAAGTGCCGTTCGGCGTTCTGAAATTTTTCGAGTTCGGAGTTTCAGACCGAATCAAAGTTGGCTAAGTACCCGCTAGAATATTTTGGTTTTTCTTGCCTCAGTGTTTTACCGGATGTCAGAAAAGTGAATAACTGTATTTCTTGTGGGAAACAGATACCGCATAGGGATTATCATTCTTTGTGTATTCCTTGTTTGGGGCCTGAGCACGACGTTGTTGGGTGTCGCTTTTGTGCTAGGTTCAATAAGCGCACTATTAAGCGAAGGATAGATTGTGCTAGGCTGGTCTTCGGGAAGCGGTGCAATTATAATATGCTGTCGGATTCTCCGGCGCCCGCTTCTTCGAAGAAGCGCAAAGATAAAGCAGTTAAACCCAGGCAAGAAGAGTCGTCCGTTCCGGACGTCGGTTCTTTAGAGGTGTCAGTGGAACCGGTGGTTCCGACGGAGGCTTCTCTGGAGTCCCAGGGGGAGACTTTGATATTGCAGGATGTGGCCTCTCAGGAGGCAGGTCAGGCTGAAGGGGCCTCCCAAGTTACTGTACTCCCCTCCCTGCCTAGGGTGGTTAGGCCCTCTCCTTCTGTTTCCAAGGCTTCTCCCAGAGGCAGGCCAGGTTTAGCTTCTGTTGGTGTCACTCCTAGTGCAGCAGGGTCTGTGCCCAAGAAGCACATGCTTAAAATGGCAGAAGATTTGATTGCCCTGATTAGAGGTTCTTTGCCCCCTCCTGATAAGAGGCCTAGGGTGGAGCCAGAGGTGGGGAGTTTTGAGCAGGCTTCGGATGTTTCTGAGTCTTCGGCTAAAGACTTGCAGGAGTACTCTCCTTATTCTGATTCTGATGCAGATGATTCGACTCCTTCTGCTTCTCCTCCAGAGGATTTTTCTTTTTCAGAGACTCTTCATTCCATGAGGGAACATTTTAAGTGGGAAGGTCAGGACTTCTCTGATTCCAGGAAAAGGCTTAGGGAATTTTTGCTTTTACCCCAGCATAGGCCCTTGGCTATACCTCCTGTTCTGGATGTTGTGGAAGATGTGTTTGCAGAGGCTTCACTTAATCCTGATTCTCTGCCTCCTGCTCCTGTTAAACCGGATAGGTATTACAGGGTGCCTGAGGCTCATAAATATCTTTATAAGAGTCCTAGGGCGGACCCAGAAACTGTTAGTCAGGGACCTAAGGGTGTCAAGGCCTCTGTTGTAAAAAATCCGGTTCCTCCAGATAAAGAGGCCAGAGCTTTGGATAGATGGGGAAAGAAAGTCTATACATCTTCTACCCTAGCTATGAAGGCTTTGAATTGCCAGTTTCATATGTTGAAATATCAAAACTATCTTCTTTCTCATTTGAAGTCTAAGGTGGATGCTCTGGCGGAAGGCATTGAGTGTAAAGAATTACAAGATTTGGTGCATGTTTCAGAGCAGGTGGGTAAGCATTCTTTACAATGTGGTTTTGATGCTGTACAGGCCTCGTCCAGGGTGGCTGCCACTGGTTCAGTTCTTCGCAGGCACGCATGGCTGAGGGATCAGAATTTATCTGACCATGTTAAGACAAGAATTTTGGATGCTCCTTTACAGTCTGATGTGTTGTTTGGTTCACCTGTGGAGTCAGTGTTGAAGAAAATGGAAGACAAGGCTAAGTCCATGCAGGCTGTTAAAGATTTTTTGCAAGTACAGCCTCCAAATTTTAGTAGGAATTGGCCTGCTTAAGGGGTGGACGTATCCTTCTTATGATTCTCAGTCTAGGGGTAGATCTAGACGTGGTAGGGGCAGAGCTCAGAGTTCTTTCAGACCGAGAACAGGGAGTTCACCTGCACAATCTTCGGGTGAGGGCAGGGGCCAGTCCTTTCGTAAACAGGCCCAATGACCTACCTTTTCAGCTGCCAGATCCTTCTTGCCTGGCAGCTCCTTTGGGAGGAAGGTTGGCACTCTTCAAGGAAAATTGGAATTTGATTACCCAAGACAAATGGGTATTGGATATCATACACCGAGGTTACAAGTTTTATTTCCATACCTTGCCTCCTTTCAAAGGCATGCCGGACGTTCCTCCTCAGCAAAGACTAGAGGCTCACAAACAAATTTCTCTGCTACTTCAAATAAGGGCCATACAACCGGTCCCTCTGCCAGAAGTGGGCCTAGGATTTTATTCTCGCCTGTTCCTAGTACCAAAGAAAGGGAACACGTGGAGACCAATCTTGGATTTATCTATCCTCAACACATATCTGGACATTCCCAAGTTCAAAATGTTGACGTTACAACAGCTTTTACCTCTGCTGGGCAAAGATCACTGGATGGTGACTCTGGATCTCAAGGAGGCTTACCTTCATGTTCCTATCAGGCTCAGTTGCAGAAAGTATCTGTGTTTTCGGGCTGGGACTTCTCATTATCAGTTCTCTGCATTTCCCTTTGGCTTATCTACTGCGCCCAGAGTGTTCACGAAGGTTCTGGCTCCAGTGATAGCTTTCTTCAGGCTAAGAGGAATACAGATCTATCCTTATTTGGACGATTGCCTGATTCTGGCCCAAGGAAAGGACGAACTTCTTCATCATTTACAGTATGTGATAGCAGTGCTAAGATGCCTGGGGTATTCTGTGAACGAAATAAAGTCCAGTCTAGTACCCTCTCAGGACATGTGCTTTCTGGGTGTGAGACTGAATACAGCATCCCAGATGGCCTTTTGACCCCGGACAAACAAAAGAATCTTTCTCTTTACTTCCATCAATTGTCTCATCAGTCCAGGCTGACTGCAAGGACAGTCCTTCAAGCCTTGGGGTTCATGGCATCTTGTATTCTGGTACTTCCCAATGCCAAACTGCATATGAGGAAGCTACAATGGTATCTCAAAATGTATGGACACAGCACTGCCAAGATATGGACACTGTCATTCAGATAATACCTTGCATTCAAAAGGAATTTTTGTGGTGGGCTCAGGAATGTCACCTAAACAAGGGACTCTCTGTGACCCGCCAGAGGCAAGTCAGATTCTAACGACAGATGCCTCAGACAAAGCTTGGGGAGCTCATCTAAATGGAAAGTGGGTACAAGACACGTGGCCTGCCAGACTTCAACATCTGCATATCAACTTGAAGGAGATGTTAGCAGTCCAATTTGCATTAATAGCTTTCAAGGATTTACTTCTTCCAGGGCAGGTGTTGGTTCTAACAGACAACACAACTGTCATGTGGTACATCAACAAGCAAGGGGGAATGCATTCTTATCCTCTATGCAGACAAGCAATGATTTTGTGGGAGACTGCTCTCAGTTTACAGCTGAATCTTCAGGCAAGGTTTCTGCCGGGAGCACAGAACTCCTTAGCAGACGTGTTGAGCAGACAAATTATGGATCCCCACGAGTGGAAATTGGATCCTCATGTATTTCAGAAATTGACAGTGTTATGGGGAACTCCAGACATAGATCTGTTCGCTTCTCCACTAAACTACCAGCTGCCAAAGTTTTGCACAAAAAGGTTTCATCCCACAGCTTGGAAAGTGGATGCTCTCTCATTCAATTGGAGCAATCTTCATGTGTATGCCTTTCCACCTCTGCCTCTCCTCCCAAAGGTACTCCTGAAGGTCAGACAGGACAAGCCAAAGATGATTTTAATAGCTCCAGATTGGCCTCGACAGCACTGGTACCCATTACTGAGAAGTCTGGTACGGGAGCCTCCATGGCCTTTGCCTTCGATTCCACACCTGCTGTCTCAGGAGAACAGTCATTTACCCAATGTCAAACTTCACTCTCTACACCTAACAGCCTGGCATATTCTGTTTTAAACCCTGGAGGGTCTCAGCTTCCACAGCAAGTTTTGAATGTTATTTTGGAGGCCAGAAGGCCTAGTACAAGGAAAGTGTACGCAGATAAATGGAGAAGGTTTTTATTTTGGAGTGCAGCAAAGGAATTTGATGTTTCTAAGCCTATTTTAAGTGTGGCTCTTCAATATCTTACTGAGTTACTGGACAAAGGTTTGTCCTTCTCCTCTATTAAGGTTCATGCTGCAGCAATTTCTGCTCACTATGACTGTGACCCACCATGGTTTTCTCATCCTTTGTTTAAGCAATTCCTTAGAGGGGCAAAGAATATAAGACCCCCACGTAGAGCTCCTACTCCTGCTTGGGATCTCAATTTTGTGTTGGAGAAACTCACTCTACAACCTTTTGAGCCTGCGGCTACTGCCGAGTTGAAATATTTATCATGGAAGACTGCTTTTTTGTTGGCCATTACCTCATGCAGAAGGGTTTCTGAATTACAGGCCCTTATGGTGGTTGAGCCTTTCTTAATTTTCCATAAGGATAGGGTATCTTTGCGTACTAATCCTTCCTTTATACCTAAAGTGGTTTCTAGTGTGGCTTTAAACCAAACTATTCATTTGCCTACTTTTTATGCAAACCCCCAGAATAAAGGGGAAAAGATTTTGCACACTTTGGATATACACAGGCAGTTGCGATATTATTTGAGCAGAACTAAAGGGTTCAGGCAGTCTCAGCAGTTATTTGTTTCATTTGCTTTGGGTTCTCAGGGCAAGCCTGTTTCAAAACAAACTATTTCTAAGTGGATTGGGTTTTGTATTGCTTTCTGTTATTCCCATCATGGTAAGGAGATTCCAGCTGGGATTAGGCCTCATTCCACTAGGGCTACTGCCACTTCTACAGCTGTTTTAAGGGGGGTGGCAACTAAAGATATTTTGGAGGCAGCTACTTGGAGTTCAGTGCATTCCTTCTCTAAGCATTACCACCTTCCACTTTACTCTAAATCTAGGGCTGGTTTTGCCACTGCAATTTTACAGGGCATTTTGGCAGCTCCTAATGCTTTATAGTTTTGCCATCCTCCCTTACCTCTGCTTTGGGATTCTACCCATATGTAAGGACTGCAGCAATGTGAGATGAAGAACATAGTACAGTTTTGTACCTACCATAAATGTAGATGTTCGAAGATCCACATTGCTGCAGTCCAATTTACCCTCCCTCCTTCCCCTCTGTAGTTAGAGGCGGTTGTGTGGTTTGGGTTGTGAATATTGTAAATATTGTAAATAGGATTAGTGCAGGGGTGGTTGGTTGTTTTTTTGCTGTCTTTTGGTTTTGGCCTTTCTTTTTAGGGCCTTCTGACATCTGGGGCAAGAAAAGACTGAGGATATGACGTCGGTCATGCACTTTTGTACCCTGACGTTCTGATGTCAGTTCTAAGCGCCTTGACCGACGTCAGCCTTATACTTTGGTATTCGGGCCGACCGAGGACAGCGGACTACCCCATATGTAAGGACTGCAGCAATGTGGATCTTCGAACATCTACATTTATGGTAGGTACAAAACTGTACTTTTATAATGTTTGGGAAAGAGAGTAGGGCTGTTGTGGTGCTGTGATTATGCCTAAAGCCATGTTGCAAGTTGGATATTAGTTTGTTCTGTGTGTGATATTTCATGAGTGGAATATGAACACATTTCTCCATGATCTTAGCTAGTGGTGACAAAATTGCTATGGGCCTGTAGTTAGACAGTTCGGTGGAACTGCCCCCCTTGTGAAGAGGTATGACGTGTGAGATTTTCCATATGTCGGGGATGATGGCTTCTGATATGGTTCAGTTGATAAGGACAGAGATGGGGTATGCAATTGCATCTGCAGCCTTTTGTAAGTAGTCAGCTGGGAGAAGGTCGGCAGCCAGGGTGGTGGGTCTTAGTTTCCTAAGTAGGGTCTTAATGAGTTGAGTGGAGACTGGTTGGAGTCTGAAGGGAGTTATGGCTTTGGAATTGGTTATGTTTGGATTAGAACCAGTGGGTGTGAGCTGGCTTGCTAAAGTTTGGATGGTTTCAGTAAAGAAGGTGTTCAAGGAGTTGGCAATGTCTTCTGGGGGGTTTTGATTGGTGGCAGAGGGGTTTGGGGTGGTGGTTTGTCCTGGGTTGAGGAGTCAGTTTATTCCTGCCCGGTATTTCTGAGGTTTATTTTGGTGTACTTGCTGTAAGTGGTAGTAGTAGTTCTTTTTATCTATAGTTATGGATTTTTTTCGCATCATTTCTTAGTTGCCTAAATAAGAGTTGGTCAGGTTGGGTTTTAGTTGTCCGATAGGTGGCCCATGCTTTATTTCTTAATGCAATTTTGGTCCTAGTATCTTTAGTGAGCCAAGGTGCAGCATTGACCTTGGTTCTACTAGTCAGACTAGGGGCATGAAGGTCAAGAATAGCCAGGAATTTAGCATTGAAGTAAGTGACAGCTTCATCTAGGGGGAGGTTTTCTAGGGCAGACCAGTTGCATGCCTTTAGTTCATTGTTAAACTTTTGGAGATCAAAGTTTTTGTTGCTTCTTATAGTTCTATTGATGGGTTGGTGACAGTAGTTAATCTTAAGCTTGAGTATATATGTGAGGCAGTGATCACTTAGATCATCTGGTAAGGTGCCTGCCGTATAGAGATGTGGGGAGTTGTTGATGAGTATCCAATCCAGGGTACTGGCTTTGTTTTGTGATTTACCTAGCCTAGTGGGTGAGGTTATGGTTTGGGTAAATCCATGGAGGTTTACATGGTTGTCAGGGATTGAAAGGAACAGGCATTCCAGTCAATGTTGAAATCCCAGAGGATTATGGTTTCCTGTGGCTGGTTGTTATTGAGCCAGGTTAGGAACTCCTCAAGGGTGTCTGCGTTCTTCCCTGGGGGAATGTAGACACAGACAATGTTTATGCTTTTTTGGTTGTTAATATGTAGCTTTGTGATAATAATTTCAACGTTATTAAATAGGGGGGGTTGTTGGGTGTCTATGGTGACAGGTAAGGTGGACTTGTAGAATATTGCTACCCCTCCACCTTTTTTTTTTTTTTTTTTTTGAGTACGATCAATCTATGTATGTTGTAGCCTGGCGGCAGGACTTCATTATCCTTAGTGGCAGGTTTTAGCCATGTTTCTGTGAATATACTGCCAGGAGGGCATGTAGGTGCTGGATTTTGTTATTAATGCTCCTGATGTTTAGATGGCAGGCCAGCAAGGAGTCTGGGAGTCTATATGAGGGGTCTATATTGGTTGGGGAATTGGTGGAGAGATTAGGGGCAGTAGTGGCGGTTGGACCAGGGTTTGGGTGGATGTCACCATCCATGGTGAAGTTATTTTTTTATCCTAGCTATGAGTTTCCAGATCCTGATTAGAGTACAGTAATAGTACCTTGGTTTGGGGTGGATGTATTTAGGCTTGATAGGCACATAATTGGATGGGGTTGGTGAGTTAAGAATATGGGAAGGGGGAAGCTGAGAGTTATTGTGTGTAAGTGAAGGAGTTGAGGTTCTGAATCTAGGGTATTGAAAGCCAAGGTATCCTGTGTTCTCAAAGGATAAGAGTAGATATGGGATGAGTAGCAGGGATGGCAGAAAGGTTAATAATAAAAGTGTGGGGATAAACATAGTAGTTAGGTTGAGGTTTGGTACTAGTATGGGAGTAGAGGAGGGGGGAGGGGGACAAGTGGTTGCTGGTGGGGTTGGTTGAGGTTGTAGTATTGGTTGTTGCTGATTGGTTGTAGAGGAGTTGGGTGTGGTTAGATAGCTATAAATTAAGCAATAGTAGGGACTGGTGGGGCATGAAGCGAGGGCGAGCAGACCGGGGCTTAACCAGTTATCCAATTTGCCACTGATTGGAGGTTGCAAGGTAGGTGTACTATTACTTTCAATAGTCCTATTTGGCAAGTTTTAAATTTGCTTTAATTTACTGTTTTTGCAGGAGGGTTAGCTGTGAAGATAGTCACTAGATGAACTTAAAACACTAGCAACTGAGGGTTTTTATTTTTATGGTTAAGGTTAGTTATATTGCAGCAGTTTTCTAATGGGGCTTTTTGAGGGTATTTCCAGTGCTGGACCCAGCTACAGTTCGCTTACAAAGCCATTCATTAAGAGTTAGGGGTTATTAACCTTATAGTTTTTCAGTGCAGGGCTGGGAGGTACGCATTCCGCATGCTTCACTATACGTAATGTTAAGTTCCTTATACTTAGGGAGCTTGGTAGGAGCTGTTACCAGGGCAGCGACCTGTGGGGATAGATTTGTAAAATTTACCAGCAGGCAGCAGTGTTTCAAGTACACAGTTTCCGTTCCTGTAAATAGTCAGCGTTCCCTTGTATATATATTCACATCTCAGTAGACAGTTGTAATGTTAAAACATATTGCCATACAGCATGTATACCTATATATCTACAAATACGTTCTACCACAATTTCTTAACAGGAATTATATGCAGACTGTAGGTATTCCAGGTTTCAGCGTGCTGTGCTGCGACCTGTGAACTGTAATTATCCAGTGTAGTCTCATGTAACAGCGTGGCGGTTTAAATAGTAGAGTACAATTCAAACACTGTCGTTATCTTTTCACTAGTCTGTAGCAGACTTATTTTAACAAATACAGAGCCATGAGGTAGTTTAAACAGTTGAGTACAAGCCAAAACTGCTTTCGATGTCTTACACTAGTCTGTACCACCCATATTTTATCAAATTAAGTACACTTGTAGTACAAACATTCGTATATCCTGTAAGTATTCAACTACAGCAAAGGTCTATCCATTACCCTAACCATTTTTTCATCAAAATTACTGGAAGTCGCCTCCTGTACCAAAGCTGAATAGTTGCACATTTTCCTATATCTTTTCTAGTTTTCTTCCTCAATTTAAACATATTTCTACTTTGCTGATCGGAAATCAGTATATCTAACCGGTAGCTGAAATTTTCCCAAATTAACTTTTACTGGCATTTTTAAACCATTTTCATTGTTCACTGCATTGGTGGTAAAGTAGCTTTAGTTTGAAAATTTAATACTGTGGTGCATTTCTCCGCAATGTATTTTATTGTACAAGTTCACAGAGGTCATTTCTATAGTTTTTGCCTTTTCTCCACTGTGGATCAGCTGTTGAGTATAATTTAGAGAGGTGTAAAAGCAGAGGGATTTGCACAACTGCAAACATGACTTTTTTTTTGTTATGTATGGTTTTCAGTTCATTTTTGATATTAAATTTTCAATAAATGGTGAGCTGAAAAATGTTTCTTTAATGGGTACTAGGTAACCCCACAGGGAGAGCTCTATCCAATCTACTTTTCAGTGTGCAGGGTTCAAAAGATAGATGCTAGAAAACTGGATATAGTGGTCTATGAAAAGAAGACGAAAGTAACATTGATCATTGAAATTGCCACACCCATTGACTATAGTGTCTTATGTACAGAGAGAGACAAAGTCATAAAATACCAGGATTTGCAGGCAAAAATGAGGGGCAGTGTGGAAGAAGGATACCTAGACAGTTCCAACAGTAGTAAGATCAGTAGGTCTTAATAAAAAAGGATTTATAATCGTACTTAGATATGTTACTGATGCATGTAACTTCATATAAGTTCATAGGTACGTACTAGGCTATCTACCCAAGGGCATTTATAAGCCTAGACAGAATGTGTTGGCTTTTGCCACCCCCTTAGATGAGTTCCCTGAGCCTCTGTCCAGCAGAGCCATTAGTTTCCTGTGCCACTGTCCATCAGAGCTGCTGCAGTGATCCCCTGGGTAAATTTTTTCTGTTTCCCATCCATCCATCAAGGTTTCTCTTGAAAAGTGTTAGTGAGGGGCTCTGCCTGATGTATATTGGAATCCTGTTCCAAAGCATGGGGAGTCCCTGGGATAGGAATCTATCCCTCCAGCATGTCCTTATCCTTTATCATTGTGGTGAGGTTTATATCTCTAGAGCGTGTGGCTCTCCGGGATTTTTTTTTTTTTTAGGTGGAGCATGTCCATCAATTCTGGGTTGGACATTGCCTTGTATGTCAGGCAGAAATCACTTTTGAGTAAGCGGTATGTAACCCAGTACAGCTGGAGTTTCTTGAGTCGGGCTGCATAGGGCATCTGTTTGAGACCAGTAATCCTCTTGGTGAGGTACTTTTGTGGTCTTTCCAGCTGTTGCAGGTGTCTTGTAAGGTACATCCCAAATGGGGCGTTGTGTTCTATGATGGGTCTAATGAGTGATGAGTAGAGCGGCACAATAACCTTTTTTGTTTTAGATACAAACCCTTTTGTGATTAGGTGGGCCATATAGAAGGATATTCTAACCACCTTGGCAATATGATTATCAAAGGAGAGATTACTATCTACTTGGGTCCCTGATCCCTTATTACATTTTCTGTATTTAGGGGACTACCACCTATCTGGTAGTTCATGGGTACTTTGTTTTTTCCAAAGGGGATGACTATGCACTTTTTGGCATTTAGCTTGAGGCCATGATTTTGACACCAGGTATCCGTCTCAGTGAGACCCATCTGGAGGGTGTCTGTATCAGCCGGAAAATCAGTTATGGCCCCTAGTTTGCAGTCATCTGAGAACTTGGTCAGCCATAGTCCTCCTATGGTTGCCTGTACCTCTGAGAAGTATATACCGAACAGGAGGGGTCCTAGGACTGAGCCCTGGGGACGCCACTTGTAACCAGTTTAGAGTCGGACGTAGAGCCTGCAACTCTCACCATGTGGGTTCTATCCATGAGCCACTTGGCAACCCATCTCGTGACGTAGGGGTTTATGTTCAAGCTGGTGAGCTTGTCTATAATACTAGAATGGGGAATGGTGTCAAAAGCCTTTGCGAGGTCTAGGTAGGCTGTGTGGACCTCCTTTCCCTCTTCTAATGCCTTGGTAACCATCTCAAAGAAGTTTGCCAGGTTTAGGAGGCATGATCTGCCCATAACAAAGCCAAACTGGGTAGGGTCGAAGGTTTGGAGGTTCCCAATATCTCTGTTAATGAGTTCCATAGCCTTGTAGACCAGGCTAGTCAGGCTTATAGGGCGATAGTTCCCGGGGTCCATTGTGGCTCCACCTTTGTGGAGCGAGATAACTGTTGCTGTGGCGCACAGCAACAGTTATCTCACTCCACCTTTGTGGAGCGAGATAACTGTTGCTGTGCGCCACTCTGTGGGTACGTAGCCTGTAGAGAGGCTGAGTTTGAACACTGTGTTTAGGTGAGGGGTTAGTTCATTTTGGAGCTCTTGTAAGACACAGCCTGGGACACCATCCGGTCCCATTGAAGCTGTGTTTTTGGCTTTGGATAGGGCTGTTTTAACCTGTATGTCAGTGATTGATGGGGCCCTACATTCTTCTGGTATGGTTATGGGCCCTTTAGGGGGTGAAGTTTGCACTAAACCTGTCTGCCAGAATGTTGGCAATATCAGTCGGTTCAGTGTATTTTGTGCCATTCTGCACTAACTCAGGGCAGATCTGAGAGTTTCCACTTAGGTTCTTGACATAGCTAAAGAACACTTTCTGGTTATCTTTGGAGTCATTGGCAATTTTTCTTTTGAAACTAGCTTTGGATGATTTAATGAGGGATCAAAGTTTCTTGCTGATACTGATCAGGGATGTCTTTCCTTCTTGGGATTTTACTCTTTCCTGTAATAGTTTCCTCCTTCTGTTGTATAGCTTGTTTATGGCAGGGGTCCACCAGACTGTTTTCCTTTTCTTGGAGGAGTGAGTCTTGGTTTTACTTGGGATAGCACGATCCATGCATTCCTGCAGATGCTCATAGAGTGCCTTTGTAAAGGTTTCAGCAGCTTGGACAGCATTGTCCTTTAGCTTGGGGGCTGCAAACCTTTCCACCTCGATCTTAAGTAATGTGAAGTTTGCTTTTGAAAAGTTTTTCATGGTGGTTTCCTTGATTGGGGGTGGGGGCAGAATGTGGATATCCAGAGTGATTAGTCTGTGGTCTGATCTAACCAGCGAGGGGTTGACCTCCGGTGTGGAACACCGGTCACACATGTTGGTGATGACGAGGTCCAATATGTTGTTCCCTCTTGGGGGGGTGTTGACCAGTTGATCCAGGGTGTTCGTATTTAGAAATTCTAGGAAGCGTTGGGCAGGGGAGTTAGTACTTGAGTAGTTCACCCAGTTTATGTTTGGGTAATTGAAATCACCCAGTATTAGGGTGTTTGGTAGGACCTTCATATTTCCCAGTGTCTCCAGAAATGCGGAATGGGGGTCCTGGGCCATGGTGGGTGATCTGTAGCAAGCTACAATTTGGATTGCAGTTTTTCCCATTGTTAGTTGCACATGGATGATCTCTGATGCATTGTGCTGCTCCACTAACCTGGAGGTGTGGGTATCCTTGATGAATATGGATACACCCCCGCCTTTTGTGTTTCTGTCCTGGTTCTTTGGCCGAAGGGTATGGTATGAGTTATAGCCTAGTAGTGCTCTCAGGAGCCTTAAACCAGGTTTCTGTTACTGCACAGATGTCGATGTTCTCCATACTGAGGAGTGCCTCAAGTGCGTGCATTTTGAGGTTTAGACTTCTTGTGTTGAGTAGCATTGCCCTCAGTTTTTGGTTACTTGTGCTATTTATGGTGGTGGGTTTGACTTTTGAGTATTGCCTAAAAAAGGCACTATGGGGCGGCAAGAGCCTTGGCCAGTATTCAAAAGTCTAAGGGTGACGGGTGCAAGCCATCTCTTGCAAAGCAATGTGGCTTGTCGAGCATGTCATCCCAGGTGGACAGATACTGGATCCCCTTTGAATAACACCAGAAACTTAGCCAATTGTTGAAATTGATATTTTTTTCTTTATACTGTGGCATCATCCTTGGTGAGGGCAAGATGCTACTCAGGGTCAGGGTCATACCAGCCTAGGCTACATGATCAGAGAGCTCTTCCATGTCTCTTTTCATGTAGTTCAGGGAAGTACGGTTCAGGTCATTAACACCAACACGGACAATGACAGAGTTGTATTTGTACTTATTCTGGAGTGACCCGAATGCTTGTGTTATGTGGTGGATCCTGGCACCCGACAGGCAGCTAACTGTAACTTTCTCCTTGTCCAGCCTAGTTAGTGGGACATCAGTGTGCCTGACTATAGAGTCACCTATTACTAGTGAGTTGGGTATGTTATTTTGCGTTAAGGGCTGTGATTGCATGGCACACTGATTATGTGAAGTATGTGTTTTATGGTTGGTGATTGGGTGTAGAGGTTACTTGGATGTCTGCTTTGGAGGTCCCTGTTGCTTTTGCAGATTTTTATTTAGAGCCTCTGAGTATATTTTCATGTATTCATGTGTGTTATTTGCCGGTGTTGGTTTATTAGGTCTATGTGAGACTGGTGGTGTGTTGCAAGTATTGCCCTTCTCTTGACTGTCAGTTCCAGTCTTAGGTTGAGAGAGCTTTGCCTCCAGTTTGGCTGTATAATTGCATCTCTTGCATATATTAGTGTTTGGTGGTAGGAGGAGAGGGTTGTCTGTGTACATGAGGCAGTTGTAACATTGCTTCAAAATGCTCAGATTCACCAGTTGGACTGGAGAGTACACTGGAAACTGCACTTTGGACATGCCTGAATAGGTAGAGTAAGCTGTTTTTTTCTGATTGGCTGGTGAGGACGAATAGAGAGCCTTGTCCTTCTGGACAGTATAGGGGGTCTAGTGCTAGGGTTAAATTAGTGCTTGCTATGAGTTTTAAGCAAGTGCTTGACTGTGAAATGAATGGTTTGAGTGCTAAAGTTGAAAGTTTGTCTAGTTCCAAGGGAAAAATTGAAGAGTAGACATCGTGGAGCCAAGAATAGTTTGACTCTAGCTAAACGGCACTTCCTGGTGCACAAAACCGTACAAATGGGGTTTTTATAGCAGGGAAGTGAAAGAGATAGAAATTAGCCCAAAATGGCCGATAACCGCCCTAAACAAAGCAAAAAAACACAGCATCAATGGGACCTGACGGTATCCCGGGTTGTGTGTTACGTGAACTCCAAGAGGCGCTAAACCCACACATAAAAATGCTATTTAACCTTAGCCTTACTTCGGGATATTTACCTGAACACTGGCGTACAGCAACAGTGGTCCCACTCCACAAGGGGGGTGCCTCTACAGACCCTGGAAACTACCGCCCCATAAGCTTAACCAGCCTGGTCTGCAAAGCTATGGAAAGAATCATTATGGAACTCATAAACAGAGACATAGGGGACCTACAGACACTTGACCCCACCCAGTTCGGCTTTGTAAAGGGCAGATCCTGCCTTTTAAACCTAGTTGACTTTTTCGAAACAGTCACTAGAGCCATTGACGAGGGCAAAGCAGTCCATACAGCATACCTGGGCATGGCTAAGGCCTTCGACACAATACCCCACTCAGGCATCATAGATAAGCTCAACAGCTTAAATGTAAACCCTTATGTCACTAGAGTTGCAAACTGGCTAAAGGACAGAACCCATAAAGTTAAAATCGCCGAAGCAATGTCAGACTCAAAGCCAGTCACAAGTGGTGTCCCACAGGGATCTGTCCTGGGACCCCTCTTGTTCGGCATTTATTTCTCAGATGTTAAAGCAAACACGGGAGGGCTGTGGCTGACAAAGTTCGCAGGCGACTGCAAACTAGGCGCCATAGTCGATACACCAGCAGACACACACATCCTACAAAAAGGCCTCACAGAAACGGACAACTGGTGCTGGAGTCACGGCCTTAAACTAAATGCCAAAAAATGTATAGTCATCCCCTTTGGGAAAAACAAAGTACCCACAAATTATCACAGACAGCAACCCACTGAGTACTGAAAAAGTAATCAGAGACCTAGGGACCCAAGTCGACAGCGACCTCATTTGATACCCACGTTGCCAAAGTGGTTAGAAAAACATTCTACCTTGCACACCTCATCATGAAGGGATTCACATCCAGATCCAAGGATGTCATTGTACCCCTATATTCCTCCCTCATCAGACCCATGATTGAGTACAATGCCCCATTTGGTATGTACCTCACCCGGCATTTGCAACAGCTGGAGAGACCACAAAAGTACCTCACCAAGAGGATCAAGGGTCTCCAACTTATGTCTTATTCTGCCAGACTAAAGAAACTTCAGCTCTATTCAGTATCATACCGCCTGCTCAGAGGTGATCTCTGCCTGATGTACAAGGCCATGTCCAATCAGTATCTGATGGACATGCTCCACCTCAAAAAATCCAAGTCCATCAGGACCACGAGAGCTAAAGACTTAAACCTCGGCACAAGTATGAATAGGACATGCTGGAGGGATAGATTCATAACCCAGAGGCTTCCCATGCTTTGGAACAAGATCCCAGTTCGTATTGGGCAGAGTCCCTCACTGACTCTCTTCAAGAGAAATCTTGATGAGTGGATGGGAGATCGTAAGTTTACCCCAGGGGTCACATCTGTGTCACTGCTAGACAGGGGCACAGTAAACTAATTCTGTTATATAAGGGGACCTTCATTGTGTCACTACTGGACACAGTATTCTAAATTTATTCTGTACATTTGTGTACCATTTCATGGGGTGGCAAATGCCACATCACAATGGCTAGGCTTACAAATGCCCCAGGGCAGATAGCCTAGTACTATACTATGAAACTATGAAACTTCTGGGCTGAAACCACTCCTCCAGGGACAGATAGGCTGCTCAAAGCTCCCCTCTCTCACAGGTGAACAGAGAAACTTCCTTCTATCCAAGTAAGGTATGGGCAACACAGAAACTTGTAATTCAGCCCTGGATTCAGCAATAACCTGAAAACTGGACTATACTAGTTCAGAAAGGCAGGTAGGAAGTATATTTTTTTCAGAAAATAGAGTAGATACAATCAAAACAACACTTTAAATGCACAGAAAAGGCTATCGCACTTTAGTGTGTAGCCTACAACAGTTAAACAGATTATTTAAACACAAAAATGACTTAATTCAAGTGCAGGCAGCAAATAAGTACATTATGTAGCAATAACAAATTTTTTAAATCACAGATTCGCTAAAAAAACTGGCGTTTTAGGCAGAATTAGTTAAGACAGCAAGAAAAGCAGAAAAATGATACTTCACTCCAAAGTCACTCTTTTTCCCTCTCGGCTGCTATAGACTCTGCAGAACACCTGGAAGGCACTTGCTGAGTGGAATACCAGCGCAAAAATCTGCGCAAATGAATTACAGAAGGAGCCATTACTGGGCGCATTGTGCGTGCTGCGAAGATCACTTCTGGCTGACCTCAAAGATTGGAACAATACTAATTTCATGAATGTTAATCATACTTTGACTTAGGAATGTGGTCCATTCCCGTCATGGTATTAGAAACCCAAAAGAAATTAAAAAAAGTGAAACATCAAAGCTCTTCAGGTGAGTTTTCAAAATTATGCAGTCTCATCTTTCACACTGATGTGGGAATAGACTGGTAAAGGAGCTTTTCCTGAGAAGTCAATGAACTGAAACTTCACAGAAGTGAATTAAACAAATTATTGCATTTTCTTAAAAAATAATGCATATTACAATATGAGTGATGAATGTGCAGCTTTGACATTAGTAATCTGTGCAGCTTTAAGAAGTCATATAGACTGATGTAGGTGTATGCATAAAATATTATGCACTGCCCTTTGGTTGTATCTTCTGAGTTGGAGTAGTTTATTACTCCCTTCTGCAGTGACTTAATTTCAGCTAACAGGCTGTCAGAGCAACAAAGTCAAGTCTTCAGTGCTTACGTGAATATTGCAGTGTCTTACCTTTCAATTACAAATGCACTAAGTTCTCATCAAGATAATTTGCTATGCACCTCTCTGCATTAGTTCTAATAATGATGCAGGGAAATAAACAATAAATGGTAAACATACTATTCATCAAGGTATATACAAGTAATTTAATGGTCTTGTTGTTCTGTATTTTCAACATTAAGAAATACACCTTTATGCATCATAGTTAAGGTTTCACTGAGCAAAGAACATAATTACCATGTTTCAGATCGCTGGTGAATAAACTGCAAAAACTTTTCAGCTGAGATGCATGTCCCAGTCTAAGCAGTGCACAGCAATCTTAGTCTTTTTGTTAATATTAAAGCAATATGAAACTGTGTAAAGGTATATTGTGCACACATTGGTATCCATACAAATGTCAAGTCAATTTAAGCCAAAGGTGAAAAGATAAGATAATTATTGATTTTATCTATTTTTTGTGTTTGTTGACTGTGTAGGTGGCTGATCCTTAAGCCCTTTTCAGTCACTATCTACTTGGGGAAGCAGAGAATACAACACAAGTTATGATTTACAACACAAAGTCATCTTCTTTCGGCTGCTCCCGTTAGGTGTCGCCACAGCAGATCAACTGTTTCCATTTCTTCCTGTCCTCTGCATCTTGCTCTGTCTCACCAACCACCTGCATGTCCTCTCTCACCACATCCATAAACCTTATCTTAGGCCTTCCTCTTTTCCTGTTACCTGGCGGCTTCATCCTTAGCATCTTTTTCCCAATATACTCTGCATCCCTCCTCAGCACATGCCCAAACCAATGTAATCTTGCCTCTCTGGCTTTGTCTCCAAACCTTCCAACCTGGGCTTACCCTCTAATATACTGATTCCTAATCCTGTCCATCCTCGTCACACCCAGTGCAAATCTTAACATCTTTAACTCTGCCACGTCAAGCTCTGACTCCTGCCTTTTTGTCAATGCCACTGTCTCCAACCCACAAAGTACAGAATTTATATTATTATTTACAGTTTACAACATTACACATCAAACTACAAGGTGAACCACAGGCTACCTACACCAACATATTTATGTTGGAATGCAATTTTCATCTTGCACAGGTGGTACAGTACTGCTTTCTAAGTGTCTGAGTACACTACCATTCTGGGAATAAAGATTAAGATTAAAGTATAAAGGGTTAAAGATAGAGGAAGTGTGTTTGTTGTTTTAAGTGAGTAGGAAGAGAAAGAGAAAAGGAGAGTTTAGGAAAAGAAAAAGAGAAGTGGAAAAGCCTGCAAGTGCAATGGTTTTGCGTGTAAATATTTTGATTCAGGCCAATTATACAAGTTACTTGTTGAAGTTTCATGGAGGAGGGAGTAGAAGGCTTAGTCTTGGTCTAAGAAACAGGAGCATTTCTAGGAGTCCTTTGGGTGTTTGTAGTTTTGTTCAGAATGATTTATAATCTGTAAGTTTCTAATTTGCTAAGGGAACTTGTTCAAAGTGTTAAGATCAACTTTGCTAAAGCTCCTTTCACTATTTGCAAAGATTAACTGGGGTCTAACTAGAGTTATAGCACTGTTTCCATGGCTTTCAGTGAAGTATTGAGTGTGTTTCACTTATTTGCATAGCTCCTAGGGAAGGGCAATAGTGTTCATGCAGGATTTAAAGAACAGACATGGCAGGAGTAGTGTGGTTCTAGCTGAAACGGGGAGGCAAATAGCATTCTGTAGTGATATGTGGTAATGCTTGTTATGAGGAGATAGATTAATAAGTCTGCAGGTGCCATTGGTAGTGGTTTGGATGAGATGGGTGTTTTGGGTAGAGTGTAGTGTAATTATAGGAAGGTCATATGGAAGTCTTGGAATGAGTAAATGTATTTATTTTATTTGACCTAATTGTTGACCAGGTAAGCCCACTAGACACAACTGTCCCATTACTGGAGTAATCCAGGAGTACTCTCCGGTTACATAATTTGCTCAGAGTTGCACAGTAGGCAAACAAAGGTGGACAGAATCAAACCCTTTACACTAGACATAAAAATCAGCTCATTTAACATTAGTCTTCAGTGCAAACTACCAGACTTTCTTTTCTATGGCTCTTCTCATTTTAGTGGTGAGATGGTTAGAGAAAAAGTACATAGTTCTAAGTTGTGCAATTACTTTTTTAGCAAAGTTCTTGGTTTGAGTTTTGAGAGACGGTGAGATTTAGTTTAAGCCCAAGATGTTTGTATTTGTGTAGTGATTTAACGGTGATGTTACTGGGAGAGGCAATTTTAGAGGGCTTGAGTGTGTGTTTATTTCTTTTTTTATTATTAATTGTCAGAAGGTTTTTCTGATAACCAGAGTGATAGAATTCAAGTCTTTTTTTCAGGGAGTTTTGGAGATCATGGTTATTAGGTCCAGTTTTATGATGTTTTACCTGTGTAGAGGGTGATAACCGAGTATGGATGACATTAATATGGAGAATAGTATTCAGCTCTGTATAATATGAAAGTCATATGAATTGCAAGCAGCAACACACAAAACTATAGCACTGTATGGTACAGTGCAATACAATAGCAAGTTTGCTATATAAGTGAGCACCTATGCAATACATTGATGGCTAAAACGGATTGTTATATCTGACTTCTTGAAAGTGTTTGTCAGGATATCTCACAGCTAATACTATAAAATGAAAGAAAGTCAGTATGTTCAATATGTATTTTGAAAGATAATGTAATATGAAATGTTTACCTAAGGGAATCCAGGCAGTACAGGTCAACTACTGTTCATCATGGTTCTTATTCTTTACATACATTTAATTATGTATAAGGTGATTGTACACCAGTCTGTATATAATCCTGCAATAATAACCAGGATGCTGTGCTTCTCAACCTTTATATGCTGTTATTCCTGTGTACTGCAATTATATTAGTATTTGCTATATATTTTAGTGACTGAAATAGTCTGTATATAGAGTAATACATTTACTGCAAAAACATATTTCCTAATACCCAGTATTGAATGTAGTTCATACAGTTCCTATGTTATATCAACTTTTTGTCTCATAATTTATTGTAGTTTAGATAATCTTTATCATTTATGTGAAGGTTTCTTCCTAATCTTGCACTGAAAGCGGGTTGTACCCAGGCAGAATTCCTAATTTCCAAGTTAACAAATGCAGACAAATACAACAACAATTAAGGTAAATACACTGCATAGCAAATGTCTGAGGCTAAGATGTACACTGTGCAAAGTTTCAGAGCCAGAATATAACATGTTGCAAAATTGCACAGATTTATGTCTTGAGTATTTTTTTGGCAGTGTAGTCTGTAAGTTAGTTTTAACTTCCCAATATAGGCAGAGTAAAACAGATAATTTCAATAATTAACAAAAGAAAAACTGATACTGACCATTTTTAGAACTTTGTAGATAACAGCTACACGAGAGTTTGAGATAAGAAGTTCTGCATTTATATTATTTCAATGTTATAATTGTTTCTGCAATTTAGATTTCAGTATTACAGTTGTTTCTAAACATAAAAGTAAACTCACAAGGCAACACTGTCTTCTAAAAAAATACCTTTAGTTATCTTTACATTGATTAGCTAAGACATTTCCCAGTTTCTTTATAATAGTCATAAACACCATATATTTAGATTTGCATGACTAACACAAGTCATGATGCACATTTAGTCTGGCTAGACAGCACTTGCTAACAGGACTTCCCCACTCTTCACTGACTTATACTTCCCCTTCCTCAATATAACAGAATAATCATGTTGCACAGTAACAGGTGACCCAGAGTAGCTAAAATAGTGCAGTAATAGTCATCTGCCTATGCTCTGTTTAATCTTACCAAATGGACCAGCAGGTAACACAACTGCCTTTGAAGCCAGGAATATTAATGGCCGTGGGTCCTATCCCCACACACCAGGAACTTGAATTTATCTGCAGATACTGACACTGCAGTACCTTATGAAGTCTTCCTGAAAAAAAAAAGCTGATGGGCAGAACAAATAAACTGATGTTCCTTCACATTTTAAGTATTGCTGGAAAATAAAAACAGGAGTTGCAAATGTAGCAATAAAAAATTCATCCAAATATAGCCAAAATGTTATTTCTAAATTACTATTCATCTGAATACATCATCTCAGAATATGATCTGTGTGTACATTTGCAGTCATAAAAAGTTACTACCATATGTGTGTATTACCTGGACTGGCAGAACCACTATAATCAGAGGGACTATTTTTCCACCTGTAATTTCTTAAGTATTCTAGGTTTACACCACCTATCCATTGCTATTTGTTTGTTTATGTACTCATTTTCATTACTGTGAGGCAATTTCATGAGTACATTAAAAGACTCCAAGGTGAGGCATATGCTCTGAGAAGAGCACATCCTGGTCCAAGAGGCAGTGGGCATAAGCACCTTATGCCTTACAAAATGCATGTGACTGTGCTCTTACATGGACAAACTTCACTTCTTTATTTTAACCAGCTACCATAGAAATGGATTCATTTCTCTCCACTATCCATTGCAGACTCATTCAGTCTTAAGTGGCACATTCTTTCCCTGCATTTGACTCACCAGATTGGTCCCCCCTTGTAAGCAACAACACCTTTACTGGCACAAGCAAATAGTCAAATGTCCAGGAGGTGCTGGTTAGAATGTCTATCATACAGTAGCTGCTTTGGTATTTTTCCTGAATGCCCTACCTACCATAAACCATCCTATTTTTTTAATGTAAAGGCTTGCAGCCTTGATTGACTAAATGTATACGTGTTTCCATATTTGCTGATTACAACAGGGTGGGCCTTTAGTTTCAGTTACCTTCTAAAGTATGGCAGAGTATCCCTAAATGTCACTGCACTACCATCATATTCTTGACATACCCACAGCCATTGTAAACTGACCATCAGCTGTTCATTTCCCCCCAGCTTTTCATCCTAAAGTAGGGTCACTAGTAAACTGAAGGAAAGTGACAATTCAGGCCTGTACCTTGCCCCCATATTAGTGGCTATGGAATGGTCAATACCGATGCTTTATTTTAGTCCAGGTCGGATATTCATTACAAAATTAGTTTGTTTGTGTCTTTCGGCTTTTCCCGGTTAGGGGTCGCCACAGTGGAACTCCAGTCCGCTAATGATTGGCAGTAGATTTTTACGTACTGGCTTGCCAGGCCTAATGCACAACCTTCAACGAAGGAATGCCCATTCATGCACGTCGCTACACAGAAGATGCACTAACTGAGAATTGAACGGGCAACATCTAACTGTGTATTTTCCTTGTCAGATTTTATTATTTTCTAGTCATTTTTTTCCCAGACCCTTGCCAGCCCAGATGACTGTTGGGGCATGGTTCCCGCGCTTATAACTTCCCCATTCCTCCAGGTCGCTGTCATTCCTTGTTACATAAGCAACAGTTGGAGCAGTAAGGATCAGTGTCATCATATGGAAGGTCTATAATTAATCCTGTTCTCTCCTCCATCTTCCATCCCTCTAGGAGTGGCCAGACAATGGCAGCTGACAGACTGGATTGAGCGTCTGTTTAAAATGAATATCATAATGAAGTGTCTTGCCCCACCCCATATTCTTCTGTCTTATGCAGCTTGTGATATATATATATATATATATATATATATATATATATATATATATTTTTTTTTTTTACTACTCCTCCTCAAGTGTTAGGCTCTTGTAAAAGGACGGGATTGGGGGCATATACTCACCCTTGAAAAAAAGACAGTTGCTGTAGCTAAACTCACTCATTTTGTCCATCCCAAATATATGAAAATGTGGAGACACTAATCTGGTAACTCTTAACATGTACTAGCACTGAGATGGAGAGCTTATAGATGTACCTAATAAAAGTTGTATTTTTGGGAACAACATAATGCGTTCATGTACAAAACAAGAATGTCACTAGCTCATCTCAGATAAGCCTTCCGTTTTTACCTCCTTCAACTCAGTCCTGTAATTAGGATTGGGGAACATGAAAACTATAAATCTTTTTGCCTATCGCTTGCATATAAAAGCTAGTAGTTGACTTTAGTGATTAAATATGATCTCCAGGTAAAGTACCAATTTCATAGATGTCTTTGTCACCTGCCACCTTCTTCAGGACAAAAACAAAATATCCAGTATTACAGTGTCAGTGGTGCAACAGGTAGCACATTCCCTTTTGTTGCAGAAGGCTGTGGCTTCTATTCTTACAGCAAGTAGACTTTTGCTGACACTGTAGTGCAGCTTAAAGGTGGTACAGTACTCTGGAGTATATTATCCTTCAAATGAGATGTTAAACTGAGGCCCCATCTGGCTAAGTTGGTGGTAGCCCAAGTTGATGTAAAAGATCTCATGACACCCTTTGAAAAGAATAAGAATCATTTAACAAAACAAAACAAAAATATTTACATGTTCATATTTATAGGCACTTATACACATTTATATATATATATTTTTTTTACTATTTATCATTTTTCTTATAACATCCTCATTGTTATTCTTCCATAATTGAACCCCACTACTACTTCTACAGCCATAATCTATTTTTTGCAATATTTCTGACAAATCCATTTCCATTAAACACAATTTCAGTGTTCCATTCCAAATAACCAATATTACATAAAATAAATTCTTATCTACCCTTCTCACATATTCTCTCATTGTTCTTATATCCACACATAATCATATTCATATCTACATTGTTTATGTAATTAATATTATCAAAAATATTTCTTTGCACAACTTTTTCCAGAGTTTTACCACTTTTTTATATATCATATCTACATTGTTTATGTAATTAATATTATCAAAAATATTTCTTTGCACAACTTTTTCCAGAGTTTTACCACTTTTTTATATTTCAAAAACATATTCTGTTATCTCTTTCTCCTCACAAAATAAACGCACTCAAGTATCTTTTTATATGCCGTATTCTCCTTTGCCTGGTAACTTGTCCCAGTCTCCACAGGAAATCTTGACATTCTACTATTTTGCTAAACCACTTTTTCCTGGCTAAGAAATAAATTTAATCATTTCTTCTGGTAAATGTTCCCATTGAGTTACAAAATTATATAGTTTCATCACATTATTATATCACATCCTCCTATCTTTCTCTGTATCACTTTTTATTTTCCATGTTAGTATTTTTCTTGATAAATTTTAATTTTTTCTTTTACTTATTCTTTCTCTTTTTCTTATTCTCATTATCTCCCAAACGTTTTTATGCTTATATTTATACATTCTTACTATTCATTTCTCATTCTCATCCTTTACCCACTTTAATACCCTATTCAAGTTTAAAGTAACAGAATAAATAAATGGACGTAGTAAGCCCAATCCTCCTCCATCTTCAGTCCTATATAACTTCTCTTTTCACAGGGTTTAATCTTGAACTTCATATGAACGAAAACACCAGATGTACAATTTCCTTTTTATAGGATTATATAAACATTTGATATATATGCCATTTTCCCCATTAATACAGAATTCACCAGCTACACCTTTTTCCTGAATGTTTATCTATATGTCCTCTACATAAGACACATTTCTTTCATTTCTTTAATCAAACCTTCCCACTGCATTATAACTGCATAATTTTCTCCAAATTTTATTTTTAGCAAAGATACTTTATTTATTGAAAAATACACCCCCCCCCCAATGTTCACCACATTACCTAAACCCTTACTTTTATCAAGGTCATTCTTATTTCCTTTGAACATCCATTTAGACAAACCAAAACTTCCCTCCTCCATGTTTTGTTTGTAGCAACTACCACTATATCATCTGTGTATGTCAAAACTTCTGGCATCACCATCTCCTTTTGCACCACACATTTTGCACCTTTCATTTTATAAGCTACTTCACCCACTATCACATTTATTTTCAATGCAAACAATATTATGGGACATCCTTGTCTTATACCATATTTCATGCATATTTGTTTACTCAGCCCACCCATTCACTAACACTCTCACTCCATTATTTGATATGCCAATATACACACACAATTATATTACCTGTTCCATACTTCTCCATAACATCCCACAAAGCATCATGCCCTCTATCAAATGCCTTGCTAATATCACCTACCATAAGTTTCATACCCTCCCTTTTACTTGTATCATCCACAATGCCTCTCTCAACCAATAATAATTTTTGATATCCCTTCCCTTTTATACCATATATACCCTCTTTCACAATATCTCTCATCCTTCCATCCTCCTCTGTATTATTCTCATAAAAGTGTTATAAACTGTGTTACTTAATATGATGGGTCTCTATTTTTTTTATTTTATTCTTCTCATCTTTCTTCCATATAAATATTAATATCCCACTACATAGCTTTTCATTCAACCGTTCGTTTAGTACATTTATAAAATACTGTCTGCCAGTCCATTAATTTCTTATACATTGCATACTGTATACCATCTGGGCCTGATACAGAGTCAGCATTTACTTTCCTAAGTACTTTATCCAGTTCACTAACAGTAACTTATTTATTCAAATTCTTTCTTAAATCATTCTGGATTTTTTCTTTTACTTTCCATTTTCTCTTATTTTTCTTCTTATTTATACTTATACATATTTACCATACTACAGTACTCATAATTTCCTCTTGTGTTAATTTTACCACATATTTTACATTATTCATTTCACCTCATTATATTAATTTCCTTCTTTACGTTTTTACCTAGACATGCAGATAACTCCTCCCTTCTCCCTTGTAAATAATATCTCTGCCTAAATTGTAATGTATTAATTTTTCTTGATTTCTTTTCCCATATCATAATACTCTCCTGTATTATTCTCTGAATTATCTTATATATTTCTATACATTTTCTCATACATCACTTTCTCACATCATCCTGCGATTGAAAAGGAAAACACTTTGTACTTTTTTTTTTAATTCATTCCACCATTTGGACCAGTTTTTATAGAAATCTTTCATGGTTATATGAGCCTTCTAAAACTGCAATACTTCCTACCCTCCAATGTCATCCCATAATTTCTCATTTATTCCCATTCCTATTTTAATATACTCCATTTCTTCCTCCATTCATACTGCTAAATGGTCTGAAAAACCTGTTGTAACTGTCTCATCTGGTACTCCCAAGTCTTCCAACAATACAAAATAATCAATTTCAGTTCCAAGTGTCCCTCTTCTATAAGTCCATTGACTTTTGTTCCATGCAGCTAATTTAGCAAATTTTATCACTTCCTATATTTTTAAACACCTTCCCTTTCTTTGTAAAATGTCTCCTTAAATCACAAAGTCCCCTGCAATTATAATTTTCATGTTAACCACCACATAGTCTAATATTGGATGAAACAGATTTTCTCTTTCTCTGATAGTTTTATATATATATATATATATATATATATATATATATATATATATATATATATATATATATACATAAAATACTATAATTCTATAATCATGTTCTCTGCACCTCACATCCACAACAGTTAAACTTCCAATCTTTACCAGTGTTACATCTTGCATTTTCACTGTTTTGTCACACAACACAGCCACTCCAGAACATGCACTTCCTAAGTTCCATTTTGTATTTCTACCCCACAAAATTTCTGTTTGCAATTTTTCTTCACTTGTCAGGAATATTGCATCTTCTTACAGAACAACGACATCACATTTCACACACTATTCCAGTAGCCCTGTCTTTCTCACAGTGTTAATAATATTCAAATTTATTGAAAGTACTCTAAAATCATTGCTATTCCTCCTTTATAATTTAAGGGGAAATATTTTTAATTTTTTTTATTTTTACTTTTTCCCCAGTTGAATAATTTGTCCTGGATTTATTTGATTTACAAATAATTCTTGATCATCAGAATCAGATTTTTTACTGGCTAGAACTTCAAAAAATGTATTAGTGTCAATCTCTACTTGTATGCACTTACACTCATTTTTCCCGTCCACATTATTTTCTTCTTCAGCTAGTTCACCCTATCTCCCAGCATCTTGTTGTCATTCCTTGTGTATGTTTTCTTCCCTTTCCCTTCTTTTTCATTATTTACTGTTTGCTGCTAGCAGTCCATCCAAAACTCTCTTTTACACAACCTGCATTTAGGCATGCACTTTCTTGTAGTATGTCATTTCTCCCCCCAGAGTTATTAAGCTTTAAATCCCAGAACAGCTACCAAAATTGCCCCATACATAATATATATTGCAGTGTCATTTTTTATTCTTATTCTCACAGTTGGTCTTCTTTTTAAATAACACATTTACTTAGTTTGTTGCATCTGTCCTTTCTTACCTGCTTGCCACTACTGTATGTATTTTAGTTGCTCCTTTATCTGCTGTTACAAAGCCAGAGTCTTCCACAGTTTGTTGCTGATTTCCTCTTTTACTTTGTCACTGCTGCATATGTTTTTACTGCCACGTTCTCTACAACCTCTTCACCGGGTTCCTTTTCCACATCTTCAGCTCTTCTGAAAAGTTTAGCAGCCACCTCACCCCATCAAACAGCAGAACTCTCATCTGGGTCATCCTGCTCAATTATTTTTAACAGAACATCATCTGCAAGCCCTCCTGACACCACTTCCACAGACTCACTCACTTCTTTCTTAAAACAGAAAGCTAAACACTACTCATTTGTAAAACCTGCCACACAGGAATCTTTGTTTACATTCTGAAGCTCCATATCAATCAAAATTTTCTCCCGGTTCTCACTTCACACCTCCAAACTCTCCATAGCGTTTCCCTCCTCCTCTATACTGCTGCTTCCCCTTAGCCATCTTCCCTGCTGCTGTAGGAGCCTTCTGACACAAGCTAGCATCAGGGTCCTTTATTAAAATTCACAAAATGCAATATGTACATTCTATATACAAAATTCACAACTTATTTAAAAGTATGTACAAGTGATTCACACATTTTCAAAAGGAAAACATGTTTTAGATTTTCAGTTCCTCCCACTCTTTCTTCCAGAGCCAAAATCTTATTTTTTTTTCAAAATTTCTGGCTATACCCATTTTCCATTATATTTCATCTCCTTCATTCTTGCATACCATATGATTCATATTATACAAAACAATTTCCCATCTATTCTATCTATATCCTTTTGTTTCATATTTTCATAATATCCATATTTATACATTTAACATTTTTCAGTTCGGTTAAACAGTCTTTGTCATATTTCTTTCCATAATTGATTAATTCTTTCACATTTCAGAAAACATGTTCAGTGATCTCTAATTCCCCACAATGTATACACATTCTATCTTTTACTGATTTATATGACATTCGCCTTTACTGGTAGATTATTTATAGACAACCTCTATAAAAATCCATACATTCTAAATATTTTTCACATCTTTTCATTCTTGCTTTTATCACTTTCACTTTTTTATCTTCTGTTTCCAAGAGTAAGCAATACAATTTTCCCATTATATTTTCATACCATCTTTTCCTATTCTTGTCTGTTTCCTTAATCAATCTTCCATAGTAATATTTTCCTTGATACAGTTTCATTTCCATACAAATGATCCCTTTATTTCTTTTTAAACATTTAAGCTTTTCCCATATTGATTTATATTTTCCTCTATGATCATTATTGACAAATTTCCCTTTTCTTGTATTTCTATTAATATTTTATATAAATTTAAAGCAGCTAATATACACAATTCAGTTTACTAAATCCAAACCTCCTCCTTTTTTGGTAACAAATAATTCCTATTTTAATAGGCTTCAATCTAGATCCCCATATGAATGTGAAAAAGACATTTAATAATTCTTTCACATTCTGGTGATATTATAAAATGTTCTCCAGAATATACACATCTTTCTTATTTTAAGTAACACAACAACAACAACATACTTCCATTGTATCACTGCTGTTCACTACCAAACTTTATTCCCAGAATTTCTATTTGTTCTTTATTAAACTGAATACCTCTTATTTTTCCAGAGAGTCCCAGTCCTTTAATTTTTTTCTTCATTAATACTTAGTCCTAACATCTTTAGTTATTTGTCAAGTTTCTGAATAGCTATACTCATCCATTTTTTATTTTTAACAACTAGTGCAGCCGCATAAGAGAACATTACTGGAATCTGAATTCCTTCTGGCAAACAATATTTAGCTTCCTCTAATGTCAATTTTTTCTTAGAAACTGCTGCATTCATAATTAATGCAAATCATATATTGCTTGCTGGACACCCTTGCTCAATATCATTCTTTATTTCTATTGTCTCATTTTACAACCATTTACCACTAATCTCACTGTATGTTTGCTATATACAGATTTCAACACATTCATTATTTTGTTACTTATATTCTGTCAAGATGTCCCAAAATGCTCATGCTGGATCTCGTCATATGCTTTACTTACATCACCTACTGATATTTTCAATTCTGTTTCCCTATTGATTACATCAACCAAATACTCTAATTAACATTAACAGTTCTTGACTTCCTTTTATTACAAATATTATTTCAGTCAGTAATTTATTAGCTGTACTTCTTATTCTTTTGTTTCTTTATATTTATTTTACATTTGTTTACCGGGAAAGTCTGACTGGGACAGACCCCATTTTCAGCAGAGGCTAGGGGAGAAATGCTCCAGATACATGTTTTTGGAATGTGGGAGGAAACTGCAGCACCCAGAGGAAATTGACACAAACTCAGGGAGGACATGCAGACTCTGCACAGAAGGCACTCCAGCTGATAATTGAACAGGAGCACCTCTTGCTATGAGGTGACACTAACCGCTGCACCACCTGATCGTAAGGATCATATAATCCACATTATTTAATACTATTGTTCTCCAGTTTTTTTTATATCTGTTCTTTCTTCCTTTTTTTATATAAATTTCATTGCACCCATACATATTTTTTCATCATTTACACCCTTTTCAAACCACTCATTCATTACCTGCAAAAAATACTCTATTTGCCACTGTTGCATGTTCTTATCCATTAGATATTCAAGTCAATCTAGACCTTTGGCCACTTCTACATTTACTGCTTTTAATACATTTTCAAATTTTGTCATTGTAATCTTTTCTTTCTCTTATTATCCTGTTCAGTTATTTTTTTAAGTTCCATCCATTTTTCCTTATAGTGTCACATATGGAAAAGGTTTTTAAAATGTCTTTTAATTGTCTGCATACTTTCTTTTTGTGTATTCACTATGCATCCTTCCTCACTCCTTTAACTCTCTTATTATTCTTATTTATTTTAACCATTTTACTTAGATATGGTGCTGCTACTTCCTTTCTTCCTTGTAAAAATATCTTTGTTTAAATAACATTTTTTACATTTTTTTCTTGGTGCATTTCATGCAACATTCTTCCTTTTTCTAGAAGCTCTTCTTTACTATTTACTATACACTTAAAGGCTTGATTACCAATTTCTTTATATGTGTTACTATCTTGTATTCTTTTTGTCCTTTGCCATTCTAATATCTTTTTTATATTTTTCTTTTAAATTAATCCACCAACTTGTCCATTCTTTATAAAATCCTCTCATATTTATATGATCTAGCAATAACTGATGTATTATTTCCCCTTCATGTTTACTTAGCTATGATTCATTAAATCTTTTTATCTCAAATTGCTGCATGATCTGAGAAACCTGTAATTTTAACACCTTGATATAATATATTTAAGCTCTCTGGCACTGTCAAGCAATCAATTTCAGTTTCCTTCTATATGTCCAATGCTTACTTTTCCATAAAAACATTTTACAGCTTTTGATTATATCTGAAATAACTATTACATCTGTCCTTCTTTTTGCCTATGTCTTTAATCACAATTAAAGTCTCCCACTATTACTTGTATATTTACATTCACATAAGTATTTTCTTAAACATGACCTCAATATGTTTTTGTATTATTTATGCATAGAGTGCAATTATCCTATATATTTGATTCTTCCATCTTACATCTAAGATTACTATTCTTCCTAATACTAGTATATAATCAAGAATCTATATACATTCTTTACATAAAATTGCTATGTCTGAACATTTTTCATCCCCTAGGCTCCATATAATCTTACCTTCCCATAACCCATTAACTTGGCGTCTTTCTTCTGTTGTTATTCTTATATCTATTAATAGTGTAATGTACATATCTAACTTTCTGTACCATTCCAATATTCCTAGCCTCTTTTGAACATTCTTGATACTATTTATGTCAATGGCTAGGATTCTCACTGTTTTTATTTCTTCCTATATCTATATTTTTGAATTTGTGTTTTCTATCTTTCAATCTTTTTCCAGCAGAACTGTTTTTTACTTGTGACTTTTATCCATTCTTTATTGATCAGTAAAGACTTAAAAAAGTGAAAGTAAAATGTCATGGGCATTCAGAAGCCATGTAACTGAAACACTGGTATCTCTCAAGGAGTCATTGGTGTGTGTGTGTGTGTGTGTGTGTGTGTATATATATATATATATATATATATATATATATATATATATATATATATATATATATATATATATATATATATATATATATATATATATATATATATATATATATATATATATATTTTATATATATATATATTTATATATATATATATATATATATATATATATATATATATATTTATTTTATATATATATATATATATATATTTATTTTATATATATATATATTTATATATATATATATATAATATATATATATATATGTATATAATATATATATATGTATATAATATATAATATATTTATAATATATACATATTTTAAAAACCTTTTCCATATATATATATATATTTGGCACACTTGTTAGTCACCACTTGTACAGTTATATGAATATTCATGTCTCCTACATGCATATTTAGTGCACACACTGTACATTTGTTCAATGATTAGCTAACACAAGGGAGTGTTTATTTAATATTCATGCCCCTGTCATTCATATGTATGTTCATGGTTATTGTGTTTAGATGATTGGCACAGTTTAAATATTGTCTGGTTGTACTATTGGTTACTGTACTAATAAGTTATAAGTAGTTCATTGGTTTTTTGTTTACATGTGACTCTAGTTACATATAATTTAAGTATTGTTGACTATAGGTTATTCTGATGAAGCTCTTCAACCTGAATAAGAGCGAAAGCTTAATCATCTATTCAGTGTCTGAGTTTTTATTTCCTTTCTACTAGCTCAGTGTTAATTACTACGCCTAAAAGAAGTCTGAATTTATATATAAATAAATATATATTTGTAACTTAAACATCCTGTAGTGGAGTACCATGGTGTTTGTGTGTATGTATACCATGGTGTTTGTGTGAGTGTGTGTGTGTGTGTGTGTGTGTGTGTGTGTATATATATATATATATATATATATATATATATATATATATATATATATATACAGGATATATGAGGTATTACACAGTGGAGGCTTTAGATTTGCTGGGTGTTTCTTGTAGTTTTTACTAAGTGGTTTCTCTTTGACTTTTTTACCACTTAGTTTGGAAGTAATAGTTATACTCAGGACTTGAGTATCAGTATTCGTCTAAAAAAAATCATGACATATCAGAATATTACTCGTGAGACACACATTTGAGAAGCTATACATATTTTAAATTGTTCAGAATTATATTCTCTGTTTAGGATTCAACTCCTTCCATCAATAAATGTCCTGGTCTCAGATGTATTCACTGTGTGTTATGCAAAATAAAAAACAAAAAAAAAAAAAAAACAAATAAATGTTATTGTCAGTATTCACTAGAACACTTTTATGTTTATAAATGCTTATGTGTACATGTATATATATATATATATATATATATATATATATATATCTGTATATATATATATATATATATATATATATATATATAAAACATTTTCTTTTAATTTGATAACTTATATTACATATAATTGTAAATTACACCATACAACATATACCACATATCCTGTATAAAGTGCAATAATCTAACCTACTATTCTAACACCAAACAACTTAACACCCTCCTTTCCACCGCCTCATAGGTGACTACGCACCAAGTACAGTTACAATATGGTGGAAGCCTCTTCAAAATCTGCAGCTTCAAGATACTCCTGGCTGAGGCCCCAACCACTTTCTATGGATGTACAAGCCAAGTTGCTAGATCTACCATTAGATACTAAGGCCTTTTTCAGTGAAGCTTCTGCAGAATTCCTCAAATCCCTACAAGAAAAGGGAAAGGACTTTCAAAATTTAAAACATTTACTGCTTTCACCTATTCCTAGATATCATAGGAATTACCCTCAAAGGACAACCTTTGTTAGGAGACAGCTCATTCTGCTCCACCTCAAGGTAAGGGACAGAGACAACCTAGGAAACACTCAACTCCTAGACCTCCTTCCTCTGCCACTACCACTCCTTTTCAGAGTCAGTCTGACCATGGCAGACCCCCCTCCACTGTGACTCAAACCCACCACCCCCTTCCTCACCCCTGTCACTTCGCCTCCCCCTACCCTCCTGGATCACCTCAGAGGACTAGGTCCTCTCCATCCTTCAAAAAAATTACTTTATGACATGGTGGACACTACCCCCCTTCCAGGGGATACCCCGACTCCCCCCAAGCTAACTTTATCTCTTCCCCTCCATTCTCAAATAAAATTACAGGCTCTCAGGGCACCATAGAAAGAGTTCCATCACAACAGATAAACAAGGAATTTTATTCAAGGATGTTTCTGGTTCCCAGGAAAGATAGGAGACCAGACAACAATCCAAGACACTTGCAGAAGAAGGTAAATCACTCCAAGTACTGTAGTTCCTTTTCTTTAATATAGCACAAGCAAAAATAATAAAAAAAATACAGAATATATATTGAAGTAGATGATAAAACAACTGTGAACACAAAGTACTTTTCATCCCACCTGGTGGTGAGACTTTTTCAGGTAAAGGCATTCACTAAAAACAGTGCATTTAAGTACAGTCCATGGTGCAAGCATGTTGTTAGTCAACTAATAGTTGAGGGCTGTTCCCAACACACTGATGATGCTGTGAGGGTTCACTCAATAAGTAATTACTTCCTTTAAGAGTTTATTTCAAAACACCCTCTGGACTTATTAAAAGGCAAGTAAATATACACACACTCTTGTCCAGTATTGTGACATAGTAAATCATACTCATAAAAAGTGTTTTGGTACCGATTTTTAAGAATAAGGGTGATGTTAAGAAGGGACGTGATGATTAGTGATCAGCAGTATGGCTTCATGCCTGGAAAGAGCACTACAGATGCGATGTTTGCTCTGAAAGTGTTGATGGAGAAGTACAGAGAAGGTCAGAAGGAGTTGCATTGTGTTTTTGTAGACTTAGAGAAAGCATATGACAGGGTGCCTAGAGAGTAGTTGTGGTATTGTATGAGGAAGTCGGGAGTGTCAGAGAAGTTACCAGGTACCTAAGTAGACACAAGCAGGAATACACAGACCACACATTTAAATTTAAGGCAATAGACAGTGTGACGTCTGGTGGAAGAGGGGGCCCCAAATCTTTACATTTAGAAAAGTGAAAGTTATTGTGGCAACTCAGGGCTATGGCTTGTGCTTACCCTGGGTTAAATGAGGTTTACTCTATTTCTTGTATTTTAAAGCTAAGAAACCTACAGAGATGACTAACATGATGAACTGTAGGACAAACTACCTATGTCAGATATATAACAGTTGTCTCAGTACAAGCTAACATGTACGAGCTCTTAGCAGTCAATTTAGTAACGCATAATTCAAATAGTGGGTGCCATGCCATGATATATAGACAGGAATGTTGTTTGTATTTCCATGTATCCATATATAATTGTTACCCCCTATTTTTATATAGATATTTTTTATTTTTTATTCTAATGTTTAACTGTAGGATACCATGCTATGCTGCATAAGACAGAAAAGTGTTCTGAGCATTTTTATGCATTATTATTTTTATGCATTAATACATTTTACTTTTACTTTATACTTCACCATTCTGTTATATGCATTTTAAGCACATTTACATTTTTAAATATTTCAAACATTTTTAATAAAATTTTTAAAAGTTTCTCAAATATTTAAATATTTTTAATTATTTAAATATTTTTAATAACTGTATATTTACATATTATGAGTATGATTTACTATGTCACAATACTGGACAAGAGGGTGTGTATATTTACTTGCCTTTTAATAAGTCCAGAGGGTGTTTTGTAAGAAACTCTTAAAGGAAGTAATTACTTATTGAGTAGACACTCATAGCATCATCAGTGTGTTGGGAATAGCCCTCACCCATTGGTTGACTAACAACATGCTTGCACCATGGACTGTATTTAAATGCACTGCTTTTAGTGAATGCCTTTACCTGAAGAAGTCTCACTACCAGGTAGGACGAAAAGTGCTTTGTGTTCACAGTTATTTTATCATCTACTTCAATATATATTCTGTATTTTTTTTATTATTTTTGCTTGTTCTATATTAAAGAAAAGGAACTACAGTACTTGAAGTGGACTTACCTTCTTCCACAAGTATCTTGGATTGTTGTTTGGTCTCCTACCTTCCCCAGGAAAGATGGTCCTTGGAGACCAATCCAGGATCTGTCTGTCCTCAACCTTTTTCTTAAGGTTTACACCTTCAAAATGCTCACCTTACATCTTCTCTTGCCCCTCATACCAAGCCAGGCCTTTGTGGTATCCCTGGACCTGAAGGACGCCTATCTTCACATTCCAATTCTCCCCAGCTACAGGAAATTCCTATGTTTTTCTGTAGGTTCCTTGCATTTTCAGTTTTCTACATTAACTTTTGGCCTCTCCACAGCCCCCAGGGTATTTACAAAGTGTCTAGCTCCAATGATTGCCCACTGCAGGACTCAGGGTATTCAGATATACCCATACCTAGATGACCTGTTAATACTGCACCAGGACTGTCACACACTTTACCATCACCTTCACCAGGTGACCAACACCATGGCAGACGTAGGATTCACTGTGAACCAGGAAAAGTCCCACATGACCCCTACACAAGACCTAGTCTTCTTAGGGTGCAGGATCAGAACAGACAATATTGCAGCCTTTATCCCCTGGCAGAAGATAAGACATCATCCATTACTTTAGGAATCTCCTCAGTCTTCAAACACTGCCAGCCAGAGAATTCCTGAGAGTCCTGGGTCACATGGCATCCTTGATACCCATGCTCCCCCTGGCAGGGCTGCATATGAGAAAGATTTAGTGGGTACTAAAGACAAGTTGGAAACAACATTCTCACCCTCTGGACATTTTGCTCCCACTCCTACCATGCCTGAAAAAAGAACTGGAATGGTGGATTGCAGCCATCAAACTCAACCAGGGCATGCCTTTACAGATGCCTCTACCCTCACAGCAAATCTTCACAGATGCCTCAGATTTGGGCTGGGGGGTCAGTCTTACTGCACAACCACAAACTAAAAGTACAGGGAGAGTGGCCTATACTCAGAATAAGGGACCACATCAACGTCAAAGAGATGAGGGCCCTTGACCTAGCATTACAGCCCATCCAATAAGTCCTCTTACCAGGCACCTTGAAAGTAGTCACAGACAATATGACGGTCTTGTTGTACATAAACAAGCAGGGGACAAGGTTGTACCCTCTTTGCAGCCTAGCCATACAGATTTGGACCCTAGCATCAACACTCCATATCCACCTGCAAGCAGTGTACATTCCTCCATCAAAGAATGCAGTAGCAGACACTTTCAGTGGAACCTCTGCACCATCTCATGAATGGATGCTTCACAGAGAGGTATTCCTGGATCTTATACACAAGTGGGGTATTCCTCAGATCTGTTTGCCTCCTCCCAGAACCGGCAGATACCTCTGTTTTGTACAAGGGATCCACACCCCCAGGCTTGGAAAGTGGATGCCTTCTCTTTCTTTTGGGCAAGGATGGATCTATATGCCTTCCCCCCTTTCACACTGATTCAGAAGGTCCTTCTGAAGATGCAGAAGGACAAACCAAAAATCCTGCTGGTGACGCCCTACTGGCCAAGACAGCATTGGTTTCCCTTCTTCGCCTTTTAGCCAAGGGCAATCATCACAGGTTTACCCCACTGTTTAGATCTACTCACACAAGACAGGGGGTCCCTCATACACCACCTCAAACTCACTCTATAGGTGATGGGTTCTGATCCTCTTCAGACACCTATACTCAGAGGACGTACTCAATGTCCTGCATGAGGCCAGGAAACCCAGTACCATGAGAAATTATTTGTCAAAATGGAAAAGATTCTTCAGGAGGTGTCAAAAGAAAAAATAGGACCCTTTACTCAGTCCTGTACCCATGGTCCTTTCTTACTTGTGTGAGCTTCTTCTTTTAAGGTCCATTTGTCAGCCATTTCAGCTTGCCTCCCTTTGGTACCTCCTTTGGCATCCAGATTAGAGGTTAAGCTCTTCTTGAATGGGTTCCTCCATATCAGACCCCCTCATAAGCCAATACCTCCCATTTGGGACTTAAATTTTGTCCTTGAGAAACTTACCTTACCACCATTTCAGCCAGCCCATGTACCTGGAAAACTGTTCTGCTGGTGGCCCTTACATCCACAAGGAGGGTATCAGAAATTAAATTCCTGATGGCCACCCCTCCTTACCTCATCTTCCATAAAGACAGGGTCTCCCTCAGAACTAACCTTTCCTTCATGCCTAAGGTGGTTAATGAGCTATCTTTAAATCAGACCATTAACCTTCCTGTCTTCTTCCCTCAGCCTCAAAACTCTTCTGAAAAGATTCTACATTCTTTGGATGTCCATAGACAACTTGGGTATTACATAGACAAAACAAAACCTATTAGACGTTCTGACCAGCTGATCGTCTCCTTCCACCCTAGGGCTTTGGAGAAGGCAGTCTTAAAACAGACTATATCTTTATGGATCTCAAAGGCTATCTCTACATGTTACTCCCTTCATGGGAAAGTTCTTTCTGAAAATGTGAAAGCTGACTCCACCAGGGCAGCTGCTTCTTCAGGGTGTAGACTACGCTTCTATCCTAGAAGCTGCTACCTGGTCTTCAGTCCATACCTTTAGCAAGCATTATAAACTAGATTTGGTCTCCAAAGCTAAAACTGGAATTGCTAGATCAATCCTTTATGGTCTCAAAGACCAGGGACCACATCCTTCCTCCCAGGCTCATACCTAGAAGCTTTGGTACTCTCCCTACTGTTATGAATACTGCAACATGAGAATAGAAGGACATAGAATAGTTGTGTAAGAACTTACCATAACCTTAGGTGTCCTTCTCTTTCATGTTGCAGTATTCAGTCCCACCCTCCTACCCCTTCTTTACCTATCTATTCACTTGATGGGACATATCCCTTCTTCAGTTTTACCTCAACAGCAGGAACATAGTGCCCCTCTGGCCTGGTCTCACATGTGGATCTGAAAAGCTTTCTGCCTTTATCTTCTTGCTTACCAGGGATACTCTACTGTATGCGGCAGTCCATTCTGCAGTAGATACATGTAGACATCACATTTATAGCCAATGTCAGTTTATGGCTCTGACAAACGTCGCACATACCCCAGCACCAAAGACTTTGGTCTGCTGTTGCAGGCAGCAACTTCCCTACTGTTATGAATACTGCAACATAGAAGAGAAGGACATCTAAGGTTATGGTAAGTTCTTACACAAATATTATTTGTATGTATGTATGTTAACTGATAATTTCTTATAGAATAATTTGTTAACTTAAAGAAAAAGAATTAAGTGTATGAGTTACATATTCTAGAAAAAGCTCCATAGATGATAGCTTCTTAAAAAGAATGCTTTGTCACCTTGGGTGCTAAATTCATGCCCATCATACTTTTAGCATACTACAACTTTTATTATTCTACTGTTGTTCTACCTATTTGTGATTGCAAAGTTGGTTAAGTTTATTTATTCATGCCTTTCTTGTGACCTGCATTCTATCGCTTGAACCTCAAAACTGTAATTCCATCTAAAAAATGCAAAAAAAACCAAACAAACTGTAATTCTGTCTCTTAGTAGACCACATACATCACCATGATCACAATTCTTCTTCAGAACTCAACCAAACAACATTCATTATACTAGCGTATGGTATCTGTACAGTAAATGTAGTATACTATATCATGTAGTGATCTTATATCACTGTCTGTTACAGAGGCTGTACCTCCATGCACTCAGAATAAGGAAGAAAAACATCCCTTCAGTCCTCCAGTGATCTGTATTCAGTCAAACTTTCCTACACTTGATTAAGAAAGGTCATCAATAAGGCAGTTATCAGAGGTGGTTCATGCTTTTTGCTGAAGACCTACATTCCTGCACACACAAACATGCAAGGGAAGTGGGCATGCAATGGACTATACACTGACAATCATAACAAGTTCATGTCTAATCACTCATCTCAGTCCCATCACCACCAATGCATAACATGCACAATTCTATACACTGCCATAAACTGGTACACACACCCACACCATATTGTAATCCTCATATGTAGTAAAATGTTTTATTTTTTTCACTTTTTTCCTTCTAGTTCCCTATTCCCACATCACTTTTTTCCTTCTAGTTCCCTATTCCCACATCACTTTTTTCCTTCTAGTTCCCTATTCCCACATCACTTTTCTCTCTTTCCCATTACTGCTGTCTTCTCTAAAGGAAACCTGTTTGGTGTAACAAACCATATATTTGTAAAAAAAACTTTCCTACAGCCTTAAAAAGTATACTTTCAACATTAAGAAGTTCATATTTGATATTTAAAATGAGAAACCATTTATAATCCATGCTCTCAGATTACTGAGGTTCTTGTTGAATTGGAAGATGATGAATTTAACTAAACCTTGCATCTACAATGGACTTCTTTTGGCAGCGTGAAACTCTGGGTCCTTGAAGTGCAAAAAATTACATTTAATAGAAACATTTAAATAATCCAGAGACTTGCACTACCATAATGCACTCTTTTTGTGTTTACTGGAAGAATTAAATTGTCAATGACATTTCTTTAGAAAATGAATACACCTGATTATGAAATATGAGAGAAATACAGACTGATTCTGTATTAATATTAGTCACATTAAACTTATACTTATTTATTTAACATTTGTTTACTGCAAAAGTTAGACTTGGAATGACCCAATTTTCAGCGGAGGCCCAGGTAGAAATGCATGTCTTTGTAATGCAGGAGGACACTGGAGCACCAGGAGAAAATCCACGCAAACACAGGGAGGGCATGCAGACTCAGCACAGAAGGTACCCCAGCCAAGAATCGAACCGGAGAACCTGTTGCTGTGAGGCGATAGCGCAAACTGCTGCACCACTGCACCATGCCATACTCTTTCTTCAATATTATTAAAGAGCATTAGCTCTCTGAAATCAAACCAGTTTATATATTTTTTTTCTATCACACTTTGCAGTCACTGCCTGCTAAGTGGCAGCCTCTTCCTGGTCATTTGACCCATTTGTTCCCTATCAGTGGGTGAGGGTTGTTTGAGAGAGGCCACTAAGTCAGCTATTGGGGTGGTTCATGTTTTAGCTGTAGTCTGTACCATGTATACACTCAGTAAATGCAAAGGACGGGTGCATGCAATGAGCTGTCTGAGGCATATGCACCTTCACTTCCCCAAGGGATGAATTCATCAAACAGCCCTGATCACCAACACTTAAACCCTTTAGGTGGCTTCCCCAGACTCTGCTGGGGTGATCACACCTACCATGTGTGCCATCAGTACACACTACATACCCACCCCTGAGAGCGGTGAGTAGGTCATGCCACTTCACTCCTCTCCCACACTGATTGGAAGATCCCACCTACCATGTGTGCCATCAGGACACCCTACATCCCCACTCCTCAGAGCTGTGAGTAGGTCATGCCCCTTCACTCCTCTTCCTCCCTGATTGGAAGATCACACCTACCATGTGTGCCATCAGTAGACACTACATCCCCACCCCTGGGAGGGGTGAGTAGGCCATGCCCCTTCACTCCTGTCCCTCCCTGATTGGAAGATCAAAACTACCGTGTACTCACTACATCCCCACCTCTGAGAGGGATAAGTAGGCCATGCCCCTTCACTTCTCTCCCTCCCTGATTGTCTCCTCCAGTGCCAAGGCCACTAATCAAACCTAAGTTGCCTGGATCACAGTAAGGGCTCCTTCCCTTCACATCACAGAGTCAGGCCTGGATTACAAGTTAAAGAGAAGAACTAGTAACATCTTTAAACATAAATAAGTAGAAATAATAAAGTAATTTCACATATTAGCATCTTATATAGAGTCTATGTATTCACTGTTTTTTTTAGATGAAATCAGAGCCTTCCGGTATTTCTTATGCATATTTTTTTAGACTAGAATAATTTTATACCATTTCTTTGGAGTGTATAATGGTGATTTTTTTTTTTGCCTGAATAAAGGACCGTGCTTGCTGTCATGACTTAATGATTCTTGGTTCTTCTGAAAGAAATATTTTAATTTTACCTGGAAAAATTCTGTGTGCCATTATGCCATTTTTGTAAGAGATTTAATCAGTGACCAAAAGGACTTCTCCTTTTACATAACTCTGGATGAAAAGTCATTATCAGATTTTATTGTGTTGCATCCAGCTTTGGAAGGAGAATTTGTTGAAGCTGCCCTTAAGATGAGTTGTTTCTCCTGATGTGAAATCAACTTGACTCTAATGGACTTCGGTGGAGATCACTGACTGTTTGGATGGCAGTTTCACCAAAGACCTTTGGTATGGAAAAAACCCTGCTGGAGATGCGTGATTGGCTAAGAAGAGGTGAATTTAAACCAAAAGATGAAAGGTTGATAATGGTTGATCAAGTTAGTGGAGTATATACCTCATGGTTTAAAAAAATCTGTAGTAAAAGTAGAAGATACAGACAAATATATGTTCTGTAGTACAGAACTCTAAACAGTTCTATGTATTGGTGCACAGAAAGGCACAATAACAGAGAAAGATTGTTACATTGTTTTTAAATATCTGTATTAACATCACACATTGCTTAGTGACATGAGTAGACATTCAATTATAATAGGGAAAACAAGCCATTATAACTTTTTTCCCTTTGTACACATTGTGAAAAGATGATTTTTTTTATTCGTCTTTTTTATTCAGTTTAACATTACATAGATTGCTGAAGTCCTAGCTTCCCTGAAATATCACTCCTGAACAGTATTCTGAATGTATAGTTGACACATGTTCCATTTATTTCTATGCAGCTTACTCCTTCATGTTTCTAAAGATCCTACTTCCAGTTCTTTTATTTCCTGTACAACATTCAATTATTCTATAACAGTTGGTTTTGCTTCTGATTTCCATTTCCTAATTGTTTTTTTTTTGGACAGCAAACAGCATTACACTTTGTAGGGCCTTACTGTGTTTAGATAATCTGTAGTGCGGTCTCGGAGTTGGAATATTTAGTTAGGGGGGTGTGTGTGGGGTGAAGCTCCCCACTTAAATACATTAGTTTTTATGTCATGTTGTCTGTTGGCCTTCGATTTCTTTCCCTTGGAAAGAAATCGGTGTTTTGGCTGACCAACAAAATCAGCATTCAACATTTTCATGTCAAATAAATGTGCTTCGACATTTTGAAATGTCGATATTCTGATACAGACCCTACTAATTATGCTTTTTTACCACAGCCTCTGTTTGAGACTCGGGTATAAACTCAACTAGGGCTGGTCTTTCATTTAACACTCCCCTATTCCTTTCTATGACTGTACTCTGTTATCAGTCCCAAATATGGAAGGCAGTTTCTATTCCATCGTCTGAACCTGTTATTGGCTTCATCTCACGTTGTGACTTTTCTTCTCCAGGTATTTCTTCCCAATATATTGGTTTCTTTGCCAGTAAATTCCAGCTCTCTCTTGCCTATTATCTATGCCCTTACATATACAGTCAGCACTATTGGTAAAATTATATTCTCCAGTCCCATGTTGGCTTAGTTCTGAAATATTTTCTGCTGCTCTGTACACATAATATTCTCTATGATTGTTATTGTTCTCCTTAAGGGCTTGCACCCAAAATCCTGCTCGTTCCTTATTTCATGAACACCTCCCCCACAATTTCAACATCATTTCATTCCAGTTTTATTTTTAGTCCATTGCTTGTGCTATGTATATGAACTCTAATTGTGTAGCTCTAAAGTATGCTTTCAAATCTGGTAATTCTAAGCCAGTTTGTTCTGTGGGAAGAAAACTTATCCCACTTAATATTACCTTGTTTCCCTCCCAAATAAATTCCTTTAATTCTTTATTGATTATGGTCTACAGCTTCTCCCATATCCCCCCAAAGAACATCTTTATTAAATTATCATCTATAACAGGCAATCTAACATTTATATAAATGAAAAATAAACAGCATTAACACCACTTTAGTTGCAAACATTATACATCACAGGCAAAATTGAAACAACTGTAGTTGCAAACATTATACATCACTTATAATCTATCCAGTCATTGTCAGTTAAGCATCATATGGTTCATTCACATCCTGCCTATTAACCCTCATTCCTTCTCTGCATGTATTGTTCCCACAATTCCCATTTTTTCCTATGTAGTTTGTTCCGTCTCTTTTCTGAATATCCCAATTCCAGTTGTTTTATCTCTGTTACTATGTTCACTACTTCTAATAAAGTTGGTCTAGACTTTGATTTCAATTTTCTAGTAATTGTTTTTTTGGGCAGACACCATAATTAGACTTGGCATGGCTTTACTATGTCTAGGCAATTCCGATTCTGTATCATAGCTCAAAAAAATCATCTTCACAGTCAATCCAATCTACTCATCCAGCATCTCTGATACAGTCCGCAGGGAATCCCTAAAGTCTGCAAGCTCACTACACTCCCAAAAAATATGTTCCCAGCCACCTCTTTCCTGTTTGTCACACCTCCAACATTTTCCATCCACCTGAGGAAAAATTCTTTAGAGTCTACTTGGGATATAAAAATACCTATGTACACACTTCCAGGCAAAAATTCAAAATCTTCTAGACTTTGTTGCATATTTGGGAGAGACACCTATATCCCCATTTCTCTTTGTGAATTGCTTATCCCAGCTGTCTTCCCAAACCTTTCTAAGCTCCTCTGATTGATTCTTATAGTTATCATGCAATAGTTTATATGCTCTACTAATTATTCCTTTTTTAACGGCAGCTTCTCTTCTAGATTCTATTAAAAGCTCTACCAGTGCTGGTCTTTCATTTAAGATCCCGCTATTTCTTTCTCTTTGCCTACAGTCTGATATCAATCCATGATAGGGAAGGCAATGTCTAACCTGTAGCCCAAATAAATTCTTGGCCTCTTCCCATTCTATTACCTTTCCCTTTCTAGTTATTTACTCACAGCTTCTCCCATGGTTGATAAAAAATACCTGATCTATATACAAAACTAAAAGGAATACAAATTTTTCACTATTTGTACTTTACTATCCATATGCATAGTTAAGTGCTTGCAACTTCTCAATTTTTGTACTATCTTTTGTTTAGTCTCTTCCCACATATCCTTAGCTACCATAATAGAATTTATAGAATTTGTCTTAATCCAAATACCTAAATCCTTCATATTATCATGTCCCCATAAATATGGGTATTGCTGAATTGATTCATATGTGGGAATATAATTTATTGCTATAGCCTTAAATAAACTTGAAACTGGCTCAAAATGTTCTACAGCACTAAAATATTATTTTCTGGATTTATTAAATACAAATATCATCTGTAAATAAGGCTAATTTTTCTTAATTACTTTACCAGTTACACCCTTGAATTTTTGAGTCCCTCATTTTGTTTGCCGATGGCTCTAACTATAAGGTAAATAACAAAGGAGAAAGGGGGAACCCCTGCCTGGTTCCTCTGTTCAAACACAGCATGTCAGAGAGGAACCCTCCCACCCTGATGTTTGCCTTTGACCATTCATATATCTTCCTAATTAACCACATTATTCTCTCAGGAAATGCAAATGCTGCCATTGCCATAATAATAACATCACATTTAACTCTATTGAATGCTTTCTCTTTATCAAATTTTACCAACAATAACAGTTTCTTCTTGAACTCTGCTTCCCTTTGGATCACCATCATTCTGTTAATGTTATTGAATGTTTGTTTCCCTTCCTTAAATCACATTGATTCATTCCTATCGGTTTTGATAACACTATAGCCATTCTTTTACTATTATAGACTTAAATACTTTATAATCCTAGTTCAAATTTGAAACTGGTTTATATAAAATTGGGTTTAAACGATATTTACCCTCTCTAAGTAGTATAGACACCGCAGTTTTTTCCAAGATGATGGTACTGTCCCTCCGTTCAAAATATTGTTAAAGAAAGCCTTCCAGATATTTATCACTTTTTTCTCTCCTAACTTCAAATTTTTATAGTAAAAACCTCTATTCCTGGAGAATTCCCTGATGGTTAATTATACACCACCAATGTTATTTCATCTTGTCTCAGCTGTTAATTCTTGAGCCTCATCTTCCTCTAACCTTAGCATAATTAAGTCTTCCATAAATATTTCTATTTGTGTCTTTTCTTGGTTCCCTTATTCATCTATTTTATACAGATTTGCATGGAATTTCGAAAATATTTCCACCACCTCTATATCTCTGATTATTTTTCTAATCACAGTATCCTTAGCCTGGCAGTGGCCCTTTCTATTTTCTGCTGCGTAATTGTGCTAATAGTTTCTGTGCTCCTGTTAAGTTATCAAAAAATACTTTTTTAAAAGGGACCTTTCAAACTCATGCATATTATCCAAATACTCCCTTATTTTTCCTTTAGCACTCATCAACTGCTCCTCTTTTGTTCCATAAGATTCCCCTTCATCTGCAATACTTTAACCTATGATAATCCATCTAAAATTAATATTACTTCTTTACCATATGTCTTTCTCTCATTTGTGCAAGATTTTAAATTTCATTTTCATCTTATCTCACTCCTCAGCTATTCCTTCTGAAAAAAAATCTCTACATTCCCTAGCGACTCTTGAATAGTTTTCACTACCCATTCCTTAAAATCCTCTCTTTTAAACAGATAAGTAGAAAAGTGCCAATGTCTCATTTTTTGCTTGATTACCATGCATCTTTATCCTGATAATTATAGGTACATTGTTTGAAATAGTTATTGGATTGTTTCATATCTGTTAATGAAATACCCATGATACTGTAAAATATTTCTGCCCAATCTAGAGCAGTTATGGTACCTTAGAGAATAGCATGTAAATTGTGTCTGGGTCCCTGCTAGTAATTTAACATTTTCCATTCTAGATATTCTCATATATTTCTTTAGAAATGTACCCTCATTTGTTGCAGTTTCCTTAGTCAGTTGGGGAGTTTGACTTGGGCACTATACCTGTCAAAGAGTAATGCAGGTGCCCAAAGACATGATCAGGGAGGACAGAATACTCCCATGGAGCATAAGTAATGCAGGTGTCCAAAGACATGATCAGGGAGGACAGAATACTCCCATGGAGCATAAGTAATGCAGGTGTCCAAAGACATGATCAGGGAGGACAGAATACTCCCATGGAGCATAAGTAATGCAGGTGTCCAAAGACATGATCAGGGAGGACAGAATACTCCCATGGAGCATAAGTAATGCAGGTGTCCAAAGACATGATCAGGGAGGACAGAATGCTCCCATGGAGCATAACGGAAAAACTCACTTGATCTTGCTTTTCAGTATGAATACAGACCATGAAAGCAGGGCCTCATGATCCTGCTGGCTTTTTGGGTTTTAAGCAGGAGATGTCAGAAAAGTTACCACAGGGATAACTGGCTTGTGGAGGCCAAGCATTCATAGCAATGTCACTTTTTGATTCTTCGATGAGGAGTCTTCCTATCATTGTGAAGCAGAATTCACCAAGCGTTGGATTGTTCACCTACTAATAGAGAACGTGAGCTGGGTTTTAGACCATTGTGAGACAGGTTAGTTTTATCCTACTGATTATGTGTTGTTGCGATAGTAATCCACATCTTCACTATTGTGGGTCAGCTACAAAAACCCACCTATGAATAATATTCTCTGCTTGAAGCTAATTACTGCTCCCATCATTTTCTTAAGTATCTTAATACTAGTTTTAGGTGGAATATAAATACATGCCATTGTAATCCTCCTACCTTATCAATAGCTCTTATTACCAGAAATCTACCCTCGCTGTCTTTCTTCTCTTCCTCTATCACTGTTGGAGCCCCTGTTGCAGTCAATGTTATTACCCCTATTTTCCTTTGTCTCTGATGCTCTGCTGAATAACCTTTCTGGAAAACTTTCTTTGCCAAATTCACTTGCTCCTTTCTTATTGTGTCTCCTGTATCATTATTTGTATCCTGCATTGCTCAATATATTTCACTTCTCTTTGCTTCTTGTCCTTACTGACAATGCCATTCAAATTCGATAATATGACTGATAAGGCAGTCATTCTAAGACACTATTGGTGTCATATATGTTATTTTTAAATTTATGTTTCCAACTAGCAACTTACGTGACTACATTAGTGTTCGGCAAGCTAAACTTTTAAGGAACTGCAGCTTCTCATCTCTGTTAAGACTCATGTCACATTTTGCTAGACTTTATTTTAATAAAAGCATTAAAAATGTATGCACATTTTCATTTTTACCCCCTAACCCTTTTTAATTCACATTGGACACAACTATATACATTTCCCAAAAAAGGAAAATGACCCTACCATATATGGGCAGATGCCCCAGATAGACAGCTGCATCCATAGGCTTTATCCAGTCTACAGTTGTGTAGTTATGCTGATGACCCATGTTAACACCTGTGTTCTGTCTTGTGCCTATACCATCCTTTCCTGTCCTATCTCAACTTCCCTCCCATGTGTGAAAACAACTTGCATACTCTTAATTAACTGAATTATAGCCTTAAGAAAAAGTGATTAATAAATTTTGCATTGATGCAATTCATACTGAGATGGTTTTTACTAGTAGGAATGCTTCTGCTCATATTATTTTCAGTGTGACAGACTTTATTTTCATTGATTTATTTGACACTTCCTTAAGTACTAATTTTTGTGCTAAATGCACAGTGTTAGTGCTAAGTACATGGTTCAGTCATTTCCTGATTTATTACCTATGCCTGCAGACGTTCTTTTGAACAGCTCTGCTGGCAGATAAGAAAGAGAAAAAACCCAGAAAAAAGTCCATTCCTACTTTATCGTTAGCAACTGTCACTGAAAAGATTTCCCCCAATTCACATTTAGAATACCTGTGAAAACTACATATACCTACTTAATGTAACACACAGCTGACTTCAAGAAATTAATATACACGTATTTACTAAGAGAAAAAAAATAACTTTTTACTTACAATTTATACATATATTACTAAGGAAAAAAATGTAATTTTTTTACTTGCAGTTCCTTCTTCACTTCCATCATTATCCTTCCAAACAGTAATGACAAACTGGAAAATTTATACTTTACACAATCCATAACCAATTTAAAACAATCCCCAAATTTCCAGTCTTTTTTCCGTTCTTCTCTCCACTTGTAGAAGCATAGTTCTCATGTCCAAATTGCATCTTATAGAAATATCCCTTTACTGTTTTCTTGTTTGTTTCATACTTTTAGATTATCGCTGCTCTTCTTCATCTTCTTGATCACCCAACAAATCCAATGTACTCCTTGTTTTTCTTTCGACTCCTGTGCATGTTAGTGTCATTCAATCATTTTCCTTTGGAACATTGGAAGAGGTATTGCTGGCATATTCTGTCTATGGGCTATCAGAGGAACGAGAAGCAGAATCCATTTTAGCTTGCTAGCTCACTTTTTGCTGTATACATTTTTTATCCCCTCCTTTGCCTATTCTGCATCCAAGAATTAGTCCCTGTTGATGTGGCTACAGGCATTCCAAGTGAGCAAACCAAGAATTCTCCAATTAGAATGAAGCCAGGGACAAGATAAATGTTGTGGCTGGATTATGAATCAAAGCAAGAGCCAGTTTTAGGTTGCTGTATATTATATTGTATGGAAGTGACAGTAGTTCTGCCAGTGCTGGTTTGTTTGGCTAAACAGCATGCTTATTGCGAGCAGAATAGGCTTAAGCTGATCTTGACTATTAGCTGCAAGGAAAGTGAGTGAGTATAGCCTTGTCAGGTCTAAAGCTTGATCAGAACACAGGATAGCTCTTGCTTGGTCACCTTTATAGGGAGCTGTGAGCAAATAAAGATAATCATATTTGTTACTAGAAGAAGGATAATGAGATATGGGTTGGGGGTCTGGATATGAAGGTTACAGCCAGCCACAAACTAGCCATCCAGGGCTAGATTGAGGGAGCAGTAAAGGGTAATAGGGTGTATAAGTGCAGAACAAATATTTATGTTACATGAATGGCATTCCCTGGCTAGAGATGCACGGAAGGCAACACAAGTCTGTGTGAGTCCTCAAGTGAATAAAGAATTAATGGAGTATCTAGTATTAGTTAACCTACAATTAGATGGAAGTAATATGGCTAGCTGACCAGTCTTTGCATTTTCAGCTAATACACATTGGTTATGTTGTTCCTTCTTAGTTTAGTTATATTTTATTGCACTGTTTGCCAGCCATTTCCCGTGTACATTGGATATAGGACTGAGTTCAAAGAAATAACAAGCTGCTTAAAATATTCTCCACTGTATGTATAATACTGAACATATGAATAATAGGAAGCTTGGGACAACAATTAAAGTGCAGTAGTCCTGAAGAAGGTCAGCTAAATGTGGATTTCAACCAGCAAGTTATGGGCAGGGTAAAATGCTTGAATGGATTTGGATAACTTGTATCTAGAAAGACCATGGTTGTGACAGAAATAGTGGACACCCATTTTACTAATTTTATATAGTCATTTATGAAATTCTTAAACCCTGTTAGGGGAAGTATGCTATTATTAGAACATTTTTTACTAAACAGTGAGTAATAAACTGATCATATCTTTAGGTCTGTGAGAGTACCTTGTCAGGTTTTCAAATTTTATTAATACCATCCTGTATTCATGACAGTGGAACAACATTTCAGTGAAACGGCACATTACTCTACAGCTGTTATTTGTCACGTTGGTCATGACATTTATGCAACTGCAATATAGTAAGAAAGACACATCTTTTATGGATAATCAAGTGGCGAGATACAGATAATTGGATTCATTTTCTAATATTGACATAGAAGTGTAACATAAGGGGGTAATGCACTTTTCAGTATACTGTCTTTCAGATGAGACATTAAACTAAGGTCTTATTTGCCTGAGTAGGTGGTAGTTTATGTAGATATAAAAGACCCCTTGGCACTTATTGAAAAGACCAGGGGAATTGTAGTAAAAAAAAAAATAAAGTATTATAGATACAATACAAAATAAGCATGTCTAAATACTGAAAGATAGTATGCATCTTCAAAGAAATGCAATTAATTAACCAACTGAATTATACAAGTCAATCACCCTCCTGCCCTTTATGCACAGCCATTTTCTGATCTGGGTTGTAATTCAATGTATATCCCATAATTTATTATACAATAGTCAAACACATCTATTTTCTTTCAAATAATCCATAGTTTCCCTAGTAACATTTAATCAACTTTATGAACATCTTTATCTAAATTACCATATTATGTATAAAGAATCATATCTATTTTAAATGTGTTAAACGAGGTTGTGGAAAATAAGTTTTCAACATGTTCCATATATTTATCATTATTGTACAGTCTAAAAACATGTTGACTAGTTTCTTCAACAAGACATAGTCTCCCATCTTTTTGTTTATATCTCATTTGTCCCTTGACTAGTAATTAATTTACCAAAAGTTTCTATAAAAAATCTCCAATATCTAATTGTTTTTTTTATATTGCACTTATCTATATTTCATATCTCTCCTAATATATTTCTTTTTCTTATCCCAATGTTTAATATAATGTAATGCTTCATACCGCTGTTTTTTATTACATGGTATGGAATCTAGTTCTATATTCTAGGCCTTAATTTTATGTTACTATTCAGTTAACTCAGATTGCTCATATTGTCTTCTCTTTTTTTCTGCAGTTGCATAGCCAACCAAAACTCTCTTCACTTTTCTCATAAAACACCATGTAAAATATTCATATCTTCATGTTTTACATTGATTACTATCCGATATAAGTGTGAAGAGGCTAAACAATATATAGGGTTCTTCAAATCTAACCCCCCATATTTTTCATCATAATACAAAATGCCTATTTTAAATGGGTTTAATTTTGATCCCCATATAATCTTAAAAATGAATTGTAACAACTTTTTCTCAAATCTTAGTGAAGAATCTATCTTACCCATATATGTATATACACACACACATACACACACACACACACACACAGAGACACATATGGATCTACTTCACAAGCTCAAAGATTCAAAACTTCGAACTGCAAATGACTGAGATAAGATTGACGTTTTGCAACTTTGTAATAAAAAAAAATGTTTTTCACATTTTGCAGGGGGACAAGCACTCCTGCACCTCACACCCCCTGCTAAATGAATATACCAACTCTGAGATTGCACTACAGTGAGGAAATCAGTAAATTTTCCATTCTGAGCTGTATGTCAATCTCCATTTCAAAACTCTGATCTTATGGTCTTGAACATTTGCAGATTCAAGTTTTGAAACTTCCAGCATGTGAAGGGAATCCATATATATATATATATAGATTCATATAGATATATATGGATTCCCTTCACATGCTAAGTAAGCAGGATATTCCACGGTAACTCTCAAGGTATTGTAGATTTGTCAAGGCAGGCACAGCTTTTTCGATCAGAAACAGGAAGTTCCTCATTAGGGGAAGGTTTACCTATACCAGTGCCCAAGTTGTATACCTTGCTCAATGTTCATTATGTCCTGGTTTCTACATTGGCAAGACCGATATGAAACTACAGGACAGAATGTACGAGCATTTGTATGCTATCAAGAGAAAGAAAATGGATAATGCCTTGGCCACACATGTTCATGACAATCCAGGTCATGAGTTTACATTCCTAGTTATAGATCAGTTGCTTGCTGACAGCACAGGGGGACTAGAATCGCTCAGATTGGAATGTAGATAACTTATGTGGCAGTTGAGACTGGATGCTTACCACCCCCCCCCCTGGTCTTAACAGCTTGTTATCTATTAGCTGTTTCCTTAAACTTAAAAGTTTAGCAAGGTGACGAGTTTATTGATATTAGGTGTCTCTCTCTAGAGTTTATTGTTGAGGAATTTTATGTCCCTGACTAGTGTTATTAATTATCATTATTCATAATGTTATTTAATGAAATTTGTTTTTAACTCTATTATATATTAGTTTAGCATTCTTATAATGCAAATTACTGTTTTAAATGTAATGAATGCTTTAATTATAGGTTCCCTTTGTTTAATGTGAATTTTAATAGATTGACATATAAATATATATATTAATATATTATTTAATATATATAAATATACGTGATATAGATAGATTATTATTATATTATATATAGAATTTCATATCTATATTGAATTCATTATAGTACCCCAATGTTAGTCAGTTGATACAGTTTATTGGTTATGTAACAAGATATCGATCTTTTACAGGTAATTGAAATATTTATTTTATTTTACTTTTATCACATTGCAAGTATGCACGATATGAGCTTTTGATGTCCAGATTTAGTATCTTGGAGCCGTCATGCTTTGTATTAGTTTTTACTATTTTTACTACTATAGTCACTATCCTTGCATGCTTTCTTTGGAGGGTAGGAATTTGGTACAATTATATTTTTGTACCACATACATATATTTTATTTTTAATTAATATCAAGTGAATTGTTTTTATTGTGACCAATTCAACACATTGTATATGTTCTAGCCTTCGGTGTCCACGTCTGATTCATTCAAGTCTATATTTTTATATTTGATGACTTGCATATTATATTTCAGACAACAGCATTTTCAAAGAACAGTACCTTTAATTTTTTCACTAAGAGTCAAGGGGCGTGTTTAACTGTTGTAGGTATTTAATGATCAGTTGCAATGGCGCAAATGTTTTTATTTTATTTATCTGAAGAAGTTAGTGCAACCCGCTAACGAAAAGCTTTGGATTGTAGCTTAATAAAATAAAATTCTTTATCCTTACTATTTGAGCGTGTTGGATTGGATTGTGTTGTTGCCCAGGCTTCAGGAGTTAGTGGTGGTTCATTCAAACATAAAGTATTTGATTGCTTTTCTTATGTATGTTTTATTAGCAATTTACATTGCCTACCTTTTTGTGGGCACCTGACATCTGGAGCAAGAAAAACTGAAGAAAATGGCGTTGGCTGCATCTTATATACCCCTGGTGCACTGACGTCAGGGAAGAAGTGACAGCAACCGACGCCAGACCAAGACTTTGGAACTCGGGCCGACTGCGGGACCACCTGACGGCAGGATAACCCAAGTGTGATGACTGCAGCAGTGTATACACTCGAACATCTACATTTATGGTAGGTACAAAACTGTACTTTTTTCTGCCTATGCTGAGATTTTTAGTTTCTTATTCGCAATAGTGCAAAATAGATCCTGATTCGTTATAATACTGTGCATTGCTTTTATCAAGTCTATCTTTCTGAGTATTTTTGTTGATCTGTTCCCTCTTCTATACTCATCTAACAGTGACACTTCTTGACTTAATTGTTTTTTTCTCTATTCGATACTTCCATGATGGTATTTGATTTCTCCCCTTCCTTTCCCTTACTACCATGTGTTCTTGTGGTAGAATTTTATCTGTTATTAATTTACTTGCACAGTAATATATTCTGTTTACTTCTGTTGTATCACTTGGATCTCTATGGACAGTCCTAATTACTTTATTCATTTGTTTTATCAAACTTCTGACTTTTTGGGTTTTATTGACCTTCTGAAGTTTATTTCTTCCATTGATCTTAATATGTTTATCTATCTCTATTATATCAAACAACTCTTAGCTCATTTCCTTCTAAACTAAGGGCACATTTTTTGTTCTCCATTTATTGCGAGCATTCCATAGAGAGTTCTATAGCATCTTCCTGTGGTACATTCTCATCAGTTTCATCCTGTGTTATCCATTGCTCTGTCATATGGGAACTCACTGGCCTATCACTCCTCAAAACTGACTGCATCGGAGTTGCCACAGTTTCCTGTTCCTTCCCTTGTTGTTCAGCATCAGGTGAATATTTATACTGATTTCCTGTGGAAGACTCCAACATACCTATATATGACAACTGCCCAGTTGCTTCTTATTCCACTGGTTTCTCCTTAATTTGGATTTCTATTGCTCTGTTCTGCTGTGGTGCTTTCTAAGTCAAATTTTCTACACTGAATCCTTCACTTCGCAGTTACTCCATAACCTCAGTTTCTGTTTCTTTAACTTCTCCATTACTAATCTCCTTTTCTACTTTTACTCTTTGTCTTCTGTATTGTAAAGCTTTCCCTGTCTGGATTCCTTTGCCTGTATTTGTCTTCAAATATCTTTGGTGCTACTCTTTTTGTATTGATTATTTTTTTTTTCTCATTTGCACAAATATTACACCATATTAAATCTCTTTTTCTTTCCCACATCCATACTTCTTCAGATGTCTCCTGATCTTCCTGTTTCTTGTTACCTTGGGGAATCTTTCCATCATGCTTTGATGTAACCTGTATTAGACCTTCCATACTAAATCCTTCACTTTGCAGGCATTCCATAACTTCAGCTTCTGTTTCTTTAACATCTACTTTACTAATCTTCTTTTCTACATTTCCTCTCTGTGATATTATTCTTTTATTGTGAACTTTTCCATATCTGGATGCCTTTGCCTGTATTTTTCATTGAATATATTTGGGGCTGCCTTTTTTATATTGATTAATGTGGCTTTTGACTTTGCATAAATGTTGTACCATACATTGCATCATGCATTTGTGTGTACTATTGTATGTGATAGAAATGAAATCACTGGACTGAGACCTGAAAATTAAACTTATTCTGTACATCAAAATATTGTGGTGAATGTGATGTCCCCACTCTGAGCCAGTACTCAAGGAGCCTCAATCCCCACCCCTGATATTGGAGAGGGACATTCAAACCAGTACTTTGCATTTGAGGTAAAGACTTTAACCATTATGCTGTCTCCCCCCTAAACAACAGTCCCAAGTATTAAACCAATTATCCTGAACACTATAGTCAGAGGAATGTACCACCACACCATCTGAGCTGTTCACTTGGAATACAAATTCAGTATTTCCAGATGCAGACCTCTCTGTATCAAGCACAATTTCCCTTAAGAGCACACAGGGCACACACTCAGCCCAGGGTCTGTGTGTTTCTATCTCCTTCCAGGTCCCCAATAACGGTCCCCATTGGCACAGCTATAGGGTTAGTCCTCAGCCTAGTGTTCAAGCCAAGTCCTCCAGCACCCTCTCTGTGAAACCAGTGCTTCGTGTCCCTGCTCTAAGTAGCTGACACACATTTTTTGAGATTTAATTTTCACACATACACACACCTAGAAAAGACTGACACAGATTTACTAGCTATGCCACCTTCTGTCCAGACTATAAGGTAGTTTCACTGCCACCAGTCAGTTACTATAAGGCCCTTAAAAGGGTATACAGTTATGCTGAGTGAAGTTAATATTAATAAAATGGTAATGTTGACCAAACAGCCAGGCTTTCGTGGGTGGCTAGAGTTATCACCAAATAAATATATGCAAATACTCTTAAAACATAAATATTTTTCCAGAAGGAACAGCCACAATGAAAAGTTTAAATATATTTAATAATAAATAATAAAAAGAACATGAAAATCCTAAATCTCTATTTACAGTAAACACCAAAGTTTCAGTCACAGGAAATATTAAAAATAACTGATGAAAAGGTTCACACAGATATAGAAAAACAGTATTTAGCTAATCTCACTATCTATTCCTGATTGACTAAAAGAATTACCATTCCTTAGTTAAGTTACTTACTACTAAAAGGAAAGATGATATGGGTGAAGGCCTTTCTAGTCAGGTTTCCAAGAACAGACTGCCCATGAGACGTCAGTCTCCTCTAATATTAAAACAGTATTTCTGTACAGAATGACATCACATGCAGCTGGACATCTGATTTCTGGTTCCCACACTATTACCAACACTAGAAGCTGCTAAGGTTTAGCACCAGTGTACTACCATACATATCTGGAGTTTTTCTAAGATCTCTTGCAGCATCTGAAAGCCATTAAACAATAAAACCATTCTACTCTTCCTACAGGAGCTAGAAACTATTCTCTAGTACTAGCATTGCATCTCTGGCTCCCTTCAAAACTGTGGGATAACATCTTTATGGCTTAACCCATAAAGTAATTTAATTTCAAGAATATCTTTTTCAAAGTCAGGTGGATTAGCCTCTTCTCTGTCAGTATATGTTGTTACAATGCATACATTTAAACAGTTACAATAATGCATGTACATTTGTTTTCTGTCTAGCAGGAAAAGCTGTTGATACATTTTAACACAAGCAAGTTTACAAACACATTTTAAACACAGGCATCTGTACAAATCAGTTTGATACACAAATGATATACAAGTCTTTACAAAATTTCAGCTAGCTGTGCTGGCATCCACTGCCCTACTTCTCCTGACATGGCTGGCAGTACCTCCTAGCATCACAGTGGCATAGTTTTTTTCTGCCTTGACAGACCACCACTGATAAATACTTGTATTTTCTTATACAAGAAAACAACAATAAGTTCCATTCAGTCCTGGAAAATTCTCTGCAGTTGGGGGGGGGGTCCCATTCTTAACTGTAAGGAATGAACTAGGTTCGCAATGCACCCATGACTAGCATAAAACTAGTCATTTGCTTCATTTTCACTGTAGCAGACAATTAAAATAGTTTATGTGCATCTATTTAGCAGATGGTGCCAATAAACTATTGTAGGTTCCTAGGATAAGGGCTGTTATGCTTACATAGATTGGACCTGTTCTTTACAGTGACCAAATCTGGATCTTGATGAAGTAGGTAAGGTAAGTACAAATGCATGTTAAATATTGAAGATTACTTAGTTTTATTTCTCTCAAAGCTCAGGGAAACTTGTTGTGGACACATTAGGAAAATGGTTTGCATACCTGGCTGCTGGTAGCTAATTAGTTAATTGTAACAGGAAGATGTGAAGCACTACAGCTCTGTTTAGCATGAAATATGAACAATTGTCTAAAGGTATTAATTGTACATGAGCTGAATGAAAGACATTTTTCCGTTTCATGTGAACCAAACTTTGTGATGTCTCTGTGGTCAGATGAGCTTATGTACTGTATTTGAACGCAAAGTGAGAACAAGAGCCTATAAAAATGATTGTAGACTTTGTTTTTATTTATACTAAGATGCTGTCTGCAGTTACTGAATAGTGCTCAGTTTCGTTGCTATTTGCTTGTGTAATAATGAAGCAAGAAACCACTCTTTGTCAAACAATACAATTTGATTTATCTTGACCTATAGTAAACACACAGGTAACTTTCCCTCATTATGCCAAGAGCTAATATCTATGTTATCCTTGCATTAAGGTATGCAGATTTATGGATTTCAGTAGGAAGCTTGTGATGCATAGGGTTCTACCACTTGTAATTATCTTAAGACATAAGAAAAAAAATCTCTTCAGCTAGATTTGTTCAATTCTGCTAAACTTTGGCTGGATAAACTTGATTAACCAATGACCACTTTCTTTTTGTAATGCCTCAGAATTGCAAAATAAATCTTTTCACAGTCTTTATTTGAATTTTACCAAAAAAAATGTTGCTTGTCAGTATACAGTACAGCAAGAGTGCAACCAAAATGTCAAATCTAAATACAAATGTACCCCTTGCGTTACATTTGTATGAGGTACAGATCATGAGAAAACAAAGGGTTTGTTTTAACATATATGTTTTCTTACCTCAGTATTACCACAAGCAGTTAGCTCACTTTAGATGCTTAAGATGATTTAGGGTGGTATTCATAGTTGGTAATGCAAATGTGTTAGGAAATTTGGGGGCGAGTGCAGATGGGCACAGCTAAGCTGTGATTTATAGAGGTCAATTTTGCCAATTCACAGTGTCCTTGAATGTAGGGATGCAAATGGGCAGATAATGCTCAACCCAATGGCAAACCACTATTTATTTATTATTTATTTTACATTTGTTGACCGGGCTAGTCTAACTGGATATATGTCCATTTTCAGTAGAGGCCCGGGGAGAAAAGCTCCAAAGACATGTTTCAAAAGTATAAGTACAAACAATACACAAACATCAGGTATTATAATAATAAAAAATAGCAAATATCATAGTAAAAAAGTCATCGAACAATGGTACAGTGCAGTAAAAACCTGGAGGATTTAAAAGGATGTACACTGAGGTTAAGAGTTAAAAAAAATAGTATGAGTAGAGTGTATGGAGACATAGTACAGGTTAGGTAGGAAATAGAGAAAAGGAAGTTGTATGTGTAGTGAAGATAGAATGGATTTACTTAAGAAAAGGTATGTAAAGAGGATATAAATAATGTAGAAAAAGGTAGATAAGAAAAGTACAGTCAGATGGAAGATGTAACAGAGGATAGTAAGGACTAGATAGGTAAGTTGAGTTTGTAGAGGTATAGGACTAGTCAGGTTTGGCACAGGGGCATAGCCAGTATGATTTGAGGTAGAGTTTAAGTCTGTTTTTATAGAGAGATGAAGAGGTGAGTGAGGTTAGGTCACTAGGGAGACGATTCCAGAATTTGCCAACAGTATTAGAGAAGAGCGAATCCCCAGTCCTGTTATGAGGTTTAGAGGTGTACACAAGAAGTTTATGTGATGAGCGTAAGGACTTCAGATTTTTATAGGGGGTAATAAGGTTTGTTAAGCTTGGAGTGCTGGAAGGTTTATAGAGAATGTTGTGGGCAATGGTTAGTTGGTGAAATTTAATCAGGTGTTAAAGTTCTAACCATCCTAGCTGGTTTAAGTTTGTACAATGGTGGGTTCGAAATGGGATGTCTGTAGCAAATCTAGCAGTATTATTATAGGACATTTCTAATTTGCGAAGATTATTCTTGGAGAGATTAGTAAAAATGGGTGAGGCATAAAGGTGAGTAGAGATCAAGTGAGTGTGGGCAATAGTAGTTTTAGTAGTAGGAGAATGGAAGCATTTAATCCTATAGAGAGTGCCAATTTTTTTGTTGACAGTCTTTATAGTATTGTTGATGTGGATGTCGAAGTTAAGGTTATTATCGATGGTGACCCCTAGTAGTTTGGTGGTGAAGTCTGGAGATATTATTCTGCCATTGGTAGATGTCACAGAGAAATGTAGAGGAGAGGACATTTGAGTTGGAGTGAAGAGGAGGAGTTTGGTTTTCTTTGGGTTCAAAAGAAGGCAATGCTGAGTGAACCATTGTTCAACTATGTTGAATATTTTTTGGGTGAGAGAGTGAAGGTCATGGGAGGATGTAGCTGAGCATAATAATGTGGAGTCATCAGCATATTGTATACAAGTGGCTTGTGGGATAGCTAGATGAAGGTCGTTAATAAATATAGAGAAAAGAAGAGGTCCTAGTATGGACCGCTGAGGGACACCTAAGGAAACAGGTAGATGGGTGGCTAAAGAGTTATGCCAAAGTACTACTTGCTGCCATTTGTCAAGGTAGGATTGGAACCATTTTATGGAAAGTGGGTCTAATGACAGAGATTTAAATATGTTAATGAGAATCTGGTGGTTTACCATGTCAAATGCTTTAGACAGGTCGATAAATAGAGCAGAAGAAAGATTATTCAGGTTTCGGTTCCTGTTAATGTAGTCAGTAAAGGAAAGGAGGGCAGTGGTAGTACTATGTGAAGGTCTGAAACCATGTTGACAGTTAGAAAGTAGATTGTTTTCTATTAAGTGGTGGAGTAGTTGTTTATGGATACATTTTTCCATAATTTTAGCTAAAGGTGAAAGTAGGGCAATGGTGCGATAGTTTGATAGCTCAGTGGAATGTCCACCTTTATGTAGGGGGATAATATGGGAGACTTTCCATAAGGTGGGGATGTAACCTTCAGTAATAGTTCTGTTGATCAGTATGGAAATAGGCTAGGCAACAGCCTTGGATGATAGCTATAGATATTCAGAAGGCAGTAGGTCTGCAGAAGGGGAGCATGGTTTCAGTTTATTCAGTAGGGTTTGGATAAATGTGGTTGGGACAGGTTTGAAATGAAAAGTGAGAGGTGGGGTAGAGGAGTATGAAGGTAATGTGAAGGTATTATGTGATAGTTGACTAGCTAGTGTTTGGATAGCATCTGTAAAGAAGGTATTGAAGGTATTAGCTGTATGGATGGGATTTTTCCTATCTGTATTTTGAGGGTTAGGTGTAGTGGCTTGACCTGGGTAGAGTAACTGCTTAATGCTAGCCCAGAATTTCTGTGGGTTGTTGTGGTTAGGTTGTTGATATTGTAAGTAGTAGTTTTGTTTATCAGAGAGTATGGCCTTCTTTGTGTCATTTCTTAGCTGTCTAAAGGTTTGTTGGACAGCAGAGTTTTTAGTTTTTCTCCATTTGGCCCAATGTTTATTTCTGAGATGAATTTTGTGTTTGGTTTCATAAGAAAGCCATGGGGCAGACTTGGCCTTAATTCTAATAGATCTGGATGGAGCGTGGTGATTAAGAATGGCTAGGAAGGTAGAATTAAAGAAATTAACAGCTTCATCTAATGGAAGTTGTTTTAAGGGAACCCAATTGCATGCTCTTAGTTCCATTTGGAACAGGTCAGGGTTAAATTTCTTTTTGGATCTAATTTGTTTGATAGAGGTTGCAGTAGGGGTGTTTGCTTTTAGTCTGACAATGTAGGTAAGTGAGTGGCCACTTAAATCATCTGGGAGGGTTCCAGACTCATAGTAGTGAGTGGGATTGTTTGTGAGAATCCAGTCTAATATACTTGCTTTCTTGTTAGCTTTATTTATTCTGGTGGGGGAGGTAATGGTTTGAGAGAAACCATATTGGTTTATGTGGGTGGTAAGAAGAATACTGCTATAGGAATTCCAGTCTAAATTTATATCGCCTAGGATTATGGTTTCTTGAGGCAGGTGCTGGGATAGCCAGCAGAGGATATTTTCCAAGGTGGCTATGTTATTACCAGGGGGCAAATACATACAGTTAATATAGATTGATTTAGCATTGTTAAGTTCAAGTTTAGAGATGAGAATTTCAGTATTGGAGTCTAGGGGTATATTACAGTTGTAAGTTGTTAATTGCAAGCCAGATTTAAATAGAATAGCAACCCCACCACCTTTCTTAGCTACTCTGTCAACTCTTAGGATATTATAGCCAGGTGGGATAATTTCATTATCTTTGATGGCAGGTTTTAGCCATGTTTCTGTTAGGCAGATAATACTAAAGGAATATACCTCTAGGAGAGCATGGAATTGAGTCAATTTGTTGTTGATACTACGTATATTAAGATGAGCTAGTAGGAGAGTTTGAAGGTTTGGTAAGGGGATAATTGCAAGACTGATTATGGTTGTGAAGGGAGATAGGGGTTGTTGTTGGGCCAGGGTTAGGATGAATATCACCGTCCTTTACTGTGAGGAGTTGTACTAGATAGCTTGGGTTAGGGAATTTGCTGTAAAGAGGTAACACTCTTTTGAGATATAGTGTATTATATTTAATGTGAAGTGTTATATGATACTTTGCATGTAGGTAGCTAGGTGAGCATGTTATGTTTACTTGGTAATGTAGGTGTGGTAAGGTTTGAGAGTTGATTTGTTGGTTGGGGTAGTTAGTATGTGGATATATTGGGTGTTCATATGACGAGAGTAGATAGGTACTGGTTAGAAGCGGTAGTGGTGAAATAGAGTAGAATTAGAAAAGGGTTGGTTGGATTAGCCATTTGGGAGGATTGGCTATTTGTTCTATATATGTGTAGATGTAAGTATGTAAGGTGGGAGTAAGTAACCTTTCTCCAAGGTAAGTAACCATTCTCCAAGGTTAAAAGCAACTCAGAAACCATGTAAAAAACTTATTATTTTGGATAAATGCCAATATTTCACTAAATATCAATGCTCTCACCCAAATGACCCCAAAAATTCTGGAGTGCTGTCACCTCCCTGCTCCACACTGGTTTTCCTACCATCCCTAACCCTTTCCCCTATCACTTTCCCTCTGAAACTTACTCAACAAACACTTCATAGACAGCATCTCTAAACTCCTGCCCTCTGGTAACTCTGCTCATCCCAACTCTTCTGTGTCACCCTCACCTCCCCCTAAACCTCTATGCTACTCTGTTTTTCAGCCTTTTACCTTGTGACCTGTTTCTACTAAATATATCAAATCCCTGCTTCTTAAACTAAAACCATGCTCTCCATCAACTGATAAACTCCCCCTCAATTTCTGAAAAATGCTGCTGACTCTATTGCATATCCTGCATCTAGCTTAATCAACTGCTCCATTCAGGAATCTACTGTACTGGAAATATGGAAGTCCTTCTATTCCACTCCTCAGCACAAAGGTGGCAACTCTGTTGACCCCTCTAACTTTAGACCAATTGCTATTCTCTCACTGCTCTCTAAGATCCTTGAAAAATGTATACATACTCAACTACTGTCAAATCTCATTCATGAAAATCTCCTCACCACCTTGCAACATGGTTTCTGCTCTAAACATAGTACCTCAACTGCCTTACTATCCTTTACTCAAAAGGTTGCAGAAGCTAGGGACAACAGCCTCCTCATTTCCTGTCTATTCCTTGATCTCTGTAAAGCCTTTGACACTGTGTCTCATCACATCCTTCTTAACAAACTCTCAGACCTAGACCTCTCTTCTTCTACTCATGGCTGGTTCCAATCCTACCTTACTGGCAAAAAAAAAGCTGTTAGATGGCAGCAGGCTTTCTCACCCTTCCTTCCTGTTCAAACAGGAGTTCCCCAAGGCTCCATACTTGGACTGCTCCTTTTCAACATTTTTACTAACAACCTACATTCATCCTGCAGTCTCTCATCTGTAATACAATATGCAGATGACTACTCTCTTATCTATGTCCAGTACTATCTCTGAACTACACTCACTAACACAGAATTCCTTTATCACTGCTGAAAAATGGCTCAGAAATAATCAACTAATCCTTAACCCGAAGAAAACTCAACTCCTTCTCTTCCTACCTCAGGCACTCTCTCACCTTAAATCCAACTTTTTTCTTTCCTCCCTAGATGGCACCACTATCTCCCCTTCCTCACACCAAACTCGTTGGGGTAATAATTGATGACAACTAAAATTTTTTTTTTTTTGAACATATAACAATTTATCTAGTGATAACAACCTTCATGAGATTTTGATAAGTTATTTAGAAATAAAACATACACCATATGTACACTATATACAAGTTAGGCAACCTGAGAGAAAAAAAAATATTTAACATTAACTATTTAATATGTTTAGAACCTTTTCTAACACAACCTTTCTAATAGCTTTTTTTTTGGACTTCCACCTAAGTATCTTTGAGCATCAATAAATTTAAAAGCCATTTTCTGGAAAGTAACCCATTTTAATTTAGAACGATCAATCCAATTTTGTATTATATAAAGTTTTAGTAATGAGCAAATAAAAATGATAACATGAATATCAACTTTTGAAAGATGAATCAATGGAATATGTAGAATAGCGAATTCCCACGTCAACGTGGATTATTGATATCCCATTTTCTGCAGTCTGACTTTCAAAGATGTCCACAATCTGTGAGAAAAATGACAATACCATAGAATATGAAGGAGGTCTGCTTGGGGATGAGAACAGCATGAACACGAAGGGGACTTATTTGGGTTAAATTTGTTTAATTTGATTGGGGTAAAGTAGGCATCATTATTAATCATTAATTGTGTGTATGCTAATTTTTTAAAAGGGATAAATTCCTTAGTGTGTCTAATAGCCAGGACTTTCTGAGATTCTGACAATTGGGAATTATAATTCAACCAAACATTAGATAAAAGACAGTTGTGGTCCATCATTAAAGAATTAATTAATTTATATGAGTTTGAGAGCATTTTATCAGATGATGAAAGTATTTTGATAATCGTGTTAAGGTTTTCAATTGTGAGTCTATGGGGACCAGAGATACAAATTTGTTTTAATTATTGCTCTTAGTTGTGTAAGAATTGGTGAGTAATTCCAGTTTACTTTCAATAACTTACGCCAGTCAGATAAAGGCAAGTCAAGATATTTCAAAACATCTCCTACTTTTAGATTTTTAATTAAAGGATAGTTTGTTAAGTTCAAAAGTTTATTGTCCAATAATATATTTGGGTTTAGATGAATTGGCTGAACATGGTGCGAGATCTTTTCTAGTTTACATATTTTGAGTAAGGTTTGGAAATCTCTAATCTTTTGTTTAAATACTGTAGATATATTTTTAATAAATAAACTATCCAGAGAGATAAAGGGAATAGCTTCAGGATTTAAATTATTAGAAATGACATAATTATACCATAGTTTTATCCATAAAGAGTGATTTGGATAAGAAGTGTTATTGAATTTAGAGATAGTAAGAAGTTTATTGGATGAGACAATCAAATAATAGAGATAAAGATTAGGTAAACCCAAACCTCCCTTGTCCTTGAAAATGCCAATCTAGAATAGGAAATTCTAACAGATTTAGGGAACCATATGAATTTTGCCAAAGCTTTATTTACAGACTCAAAAACTTTTTTTGAAATTATCTGATCAGATGATGAGAATTGGTAAAGAAATTTAGGCAGAATATTCATTTTAATAATGGCCACCCTTGAAAGAAATGAAAGGTTTAGATGCTTCCATCTGTCCATATCAGACAATATAGAGTTCCATAATTTATTAATATTATTTTGAAAGGAAGATTTATTATTGTGTTCTAAATTGATTCCTAAATATTTTATATTATAAGTAAACTGAAAATGATCGTCTGGAAACAAAAAGATTTGTGTGCTAAATGATTTAAGGGAAAAATATGAGTTTTGTAGAATTTAAAAGATAGTTGGAAACCAAAGAAAAATAATCAATAGAATTCATTATTTTTCTGTAATCAGATAATGGAGTTTGAAAGTAGATTACTAAATCATCCATAAAAGCAGAGAAATGAATATTAGTATTAAGAATTCTAGGGATGTTATGAAAAGTATTTTGAGTAATAAACAATAGCAAAGGTTCTAAGTAAATGTTGAAAAGAAAAGGGGACAATGGACAACCCTGTCTTGTTCCTTTAGTGGTCTTTACCCAGCAGAAAATTGACCATTAATGTATAGTCTAGTAAACATATTCTTGTATAAAACTTTTAAAAAAATTATAAAGAATAAGGGAATATTAAAACATAACATAGTTTGAAATAGAAAGTTCAAACATACTCTGTCAAAGGCATTTGATGCATCTATAATCAAAGCATATATAGGGTTTGGATTTTTCTTAATGAGATGAAGTATAGTCTCTAAAGATAGAGTATTATCCCAAGCATGTCTCTGAGACATAAAACCTGATTGATCTGACGAGATAATTGAGGGTAAAATCCGTGTCAATCTGTTAGCCAGAATAGATGACAGAATCTTAATATCCACGTTAATTAAAGAAATGGGTCTATAATTTACTGGGTCAGATTTATCTTTATTATTTTTTAGAATTAGAATGGTTTTGGATGTGTTCCAATGAATATCTGAGATATCATTAACTCTTATATGATTGTAAACTTTAAATAGAAAGGGAAGAACTACCAATTTGAAAGTTTTGAAAAATTCTGGAGTAAAACCATCAGGTCCCGGAGATTTACCCAATTTAAGATTATCTGTTGAATCTGAGATTTCTTGTACCGATATAGGGGTAGAAAGTAGCTTTTGCTGATTATCATTAAGTTTAGGGAACTGCAAAGAGTCTAAAAAGAGTTTTGAGTGATTATCTTTAACAGAATTAGAAGAACCTGAATATAAATCAGTGTAAAGAGAGGTGAAAAGTTGAATAATCTCTTCATCAGTATTATATAATCTGTTATTATAAGATAAAGATGTAATATTTGGATTTCTGAAGTTAACTTTAATAATTCTCGCTAACAATTTAGATGGAACCTGGGCCCACTCTGAATATGAAGCAAGTAGCTTTTGTTCAGCTAAGGAGAGGTTATTTTGGTCTGGACCACGAATGATAGCACTTAGAATAGTAAGTATATATATCATTCTTGTTTATATTTTTAACAGTGCGGAGGGGATCTATTAAATTATATTCTGATGACAACTAAAATTTGACTTGCACATACAACAGGCCACAAAAACACCCACCAGAAACTTGGACTACTTTATAGGAACACAAAATTCCTCACTACTGCCACTAAATGCACTCTTGCGCAGGCATTTCTCTTACCTAGTCTTCTATATGCTTCCCCTATCCTTACCAATATCCAAACTACCTCAGTACAGAAACTGGAAGAAGCATACAACAAAATTGCCAAGATTTATTCTAAACCAACCACTCTCATCGCATCACTGCCTCTCACTAAACAAACATCAGTGGCTGGAATTTCCGTACCTTGTCCTACAATTGCAACTCCACACTACCTTTTCCATACTCAACAACCCCACTGCCTGCCCTGCTCTTGCCTCCCATGCTACTCTCTACTCTCCCTCCGGCCTCTCCAGAGTGCTGATCAGCATCTTCTCAGTTTATAAACCTAAAAGGAATACTGGCAAACTGCGTTACAAACACTCTGTCTCACTAAATTGGAACAAACTCCCTCTCCATAGTAGATCCAACCTTTCCTTTCCCTGTTTTAAAAAGGAGCTTAAATCCCACCTACTAAATTTGGAATTATGCCATTGCCTTGACCACACGTAGTCTTAGTTTGTCCTACTGTATAACCTGTTGCATCTCCTAACTTTCTTTCTTTGTTAGTAACTTCTGCTTAAACTAACCTCCTAATACCCTCAGCTCTACTACTATAGCCCCCTCCTTTCTCCCCCCCTCCCATTCTCCACACTATTTATCCCCCCCACTTCCTATCAATGTCTGTACATTTTCCTTCTTTTGAACGATTATCGTTTTGTTTTTACTCTTATATGTAGTAAATTTAGACCACTGCTATCAGTGCAATCCTTAATGCTCATAATTTTTTTCTTTTGTTTTTCTCTTTATAATTAATTTTGTATTTGCATTGTTATTTTTAATGGTTTTTGTCCTGTATGTTTATCTTTGTTTATGTTTGCTGGGGCTCTTTCCCCTTGGGTCTCCACTGAACATGGGTTGCTTACTATCAGTACAATGCAAAGAGTTAATAACCTTTTCTCTTTTACAATTATTTTGTATTGTGATTGTTATTTAATATTTGTATGCTGTCACTTTATCTTTATTTATGTTTGCTGGGGCGTTTCCCCTTGGGTCTCCACTGAAAATGGGTTTGTTTGCAAACTCGGACTAACCCAATTAACAAATGTGAAATAAATAAATAAATGAGTTTGTAATGAGAAATTATGTAAATGGTCTTATGATAATTAAGGCTATTTTGCAGCAATTGCAATTCATAGTCAGTTTTTCCACACTTTCCTGCATTTACGGCAGATGCGGTATAAAAAGGGAAGACTTGCCAAAAGTATCAGAGTTGCAATTGATGAGAATGCTATCTCTTGTGGCTGTTTCTAGGTCTGAGCTGGTTGTCTTGGCACACCCACCAAGAAGGTGGAAATATAGGCAAAGGATTGCTCATTATAACTTTGATAATCAGAAAATCCTTGACAGATTTAGAGTGCACAGGGATGTTATAAGGGTCCTAGTGGGCATGTTTGACTCCCATAGGAGCAGTGGAGGAATGCAAGGAATTTCTGTTCCTGTGAACACCAAGGTATGTATAGCCATCACTGTACTTGTGAGGTGGGCCTTCCAGAGACAGTCTAGGGACACCTTGGGGATCTCACAGGCTTCTGCTTTCAGGATACTGAAGGAGTTGCTACATATACTCTTGGCACATGTGGATCAGTACATTTATGTCCCAGTGTCACCTCAGGACAGAAATAGGGCTATATGCGTGCCTTTTATAGGGTGGCACATTTCCCTGAGGTACTTGGTGCAATTGCTTGCACCCAAGTCACATTTATGGCTACTTCTGGTCCCCAGGGAGAGTGGTACAACAGTAGTAAGGGCTTCCATTCCATTAATTGTCAGGTAGTATGTGATTCATGGGGATGCATCACCAATGTCTCTGCCCAGCATCCTAGCAGTGTACATGATTCCCACATCTGCCACACTAGCTCACTTTACCTTCTCTTCCTGCATAGTAGGTTGCCCAGTGGTCATCTTGTTGGTAAGTGGAAATTTATTTTTCTTTTTTTTAAGTATGTAGTTATTCATTTTAAAGGTAATTGATGTATATTAATCTGTATTTTCTTATTTTTATTCCCTCCCCTCTCTCTCTCTCTTTTTTTTTTTTTTTGTAAGAAGATGCCGGATGTCTACTGAAGCCATAGCTCATGACTCCAGTGAGAAATCCATCTAGAGCTGTGGATGAGAAATATAACACATCCCTGTCCCAAACCTGTATTGTGATTGAGAGGGTATTTGGCTTCCTGAAGAACCATTTCAGATGCCTGGACAAGTTTGGGGGTGCCCTTCACTATGACCCAGCTACTGTGTGTAGGATGTTCACTGTCTGTTGCATTCTGCATAATATGATCATGCACTGGTCTGGTGGAGAAGTGACCCATGCTGTCACTCCAGCTCCCAGTTCTAGTCCCACTATGACTAATGATGACCATCCCGCAGCAGTAGTAAGGGACCCAATGTGGCAGGCTCATGCACAGCATGTGGCTGCAGAGGTTAAGACTGGCGATGTCTGGTACAGAACTGTAGACCAGGATATTCAGGTTAGTGTTTCCTTTATAAAAAATGAAATCACACATAGAGTATAACTGATGCATGCAGTCATACCAGTGCACTATGCTAACTACTGTCACTGTTTATTTGACTTTCTCTCTTGTTTGTATTACTAACTGTGTGCTTGAGTACTATGATACAGAAAGGCAGCAAGTCAATAAATAAGTCAATAGCTGCACATGCTGTACCTAATAACTGTTTTTTTTAAATATTTATTTAGTATTCAAAATAAATGCGTACTGTCATAAATGAGAAATGTAACTTTCATTTTCAATTTATCTGTAAAGAATTATGTCATACTGCACATCACATCTTTTTTTATCATCATGTAGAATATTAATGAGGTCAGAATCTATCTCTGTGCTGTGATGAGGTATGTATGTACTTAACATATGTACACAGACTTACCACAATGTAGAAGCACCAAAGTTGAACAAAAGTAGAACCACCAGCTAGTAATCCACAGGATATTTATTGTAAAACAAACTCTGATGTCTCGGTTCACAAGCCTTCAAGGAGTATAACATTTACAAAAAGTGGCCTGCCTGTATATACCCATCAATTATACAATTAAGCATAATTAATCAAATTCAATAAAATATTAAACAAAGAATCTCCAATTAATCTCATTATTTAGCCCCTTAGGGAACAAAGTACCAAACTTTAAAATATGTACAGACTCTTTATGTACACAGACTTCCCTACTTCTGCAACACAATTGCATTCAATCACAAATATACAAATTTGCAGCTTCAGAATATGGTGAAAGTAATGGCAGGAAAGGGAATGACTTTGCATATGTGTCCACCCCAACACCAACTAATCCTTAAGTTTCATTATATAAATGTGCTTATAAAGAAATGTTAAATCACAGTAGCTCCAGATCATAGGAGTTGATCACATCTCCTATTGATAGGCCTGGTGATGGTGCTACAGATGTGGAGGATGGGCTACCATGAGAAATGTAAGGTGAGTCAGTGCGGTGGTGTGATGTAGAGGAGGAAGGTGATCCTCAGTGACCTCACAGTGCTTCATGACTGTGACCCTGACCTGGAACATGAGGTACTCTTATGTGTAGATAACCATTGAAATGGCCTGTGAGAAATGTGTTGGGAGTGCTGACATTACTGTCTTGAGAACCAGTGTTATTATCATGTGATCTTCCCCCATGTGTCCGGACTGTACCCCATTCTCTTTCCCTGGTTAAACTGAGTCCAGCTTGACTCTTGTATGTCCATACCAGTGTATGAATGGAGGTTGCAACTGATGTTTGGTGTGCCACCATGCTACGCATCAGTGAAACCGTGGCATTATCCCTTCTCTCTACAAATTCAAATTCCTGTTTGAAATCTTTATGCCTACCCTGTTAGCCTCTGACTGACTCTCTGTTGCACTCGTATGAGCCCTAACTATATCACATCACATTTCCTGTTGTGCTGCCAATGCTTTACATGTTTCCTCAGATAGTTCAAAGTAATTTCTGCACCTAACACCTCTCTATAATAATGTTGCTGTGGACAAAGTGATATCATACTGCCTGGCTTCATCCTAAAACTGTTCTTCTGCCTGTGGAGACACTGGTGGAGAAGTCCGTGTTTGCTTCTGGTACCCATGCACGAGTGGAATGTCAGCTTTTGTTTGACTTTGTGATGCAGTGTCACTTTCTGTAGCATTACTAACATGTTGTGAGGTGAGAGGGCCTATCATTACATGGGGAGACTGCCTGCCACTTCCCGCAGGGTGCCTCATAAATACAACTAAATTATCATCAGCAGCAGCAACAACCCCCATTCTACTGATGACTTCTAACATTGTTATTGGTACAGTTTGTTTCTGATGCTGACTCTGTAAAAGAAATCATTACAATACATTAATAATACTCCTACAGTATACAGTGGATGGCGGGACACTTACCATGAAGTCTACCTTCATTTTCATTAGCTGCTGATGTTCAAGGCTGCCCTAATAATAATGAATTGTGGTGTGTCTAATTGCAGGACTGTTTGTCACCATTCAGTGTTAAACATTTACAAGGTGTGTTCTTTAAACCAACCTTCAAGAGCGGATGAATGCAGATGCTGCTGCAGACTTTGGTTTGATGTAACAGTGTCCACACCAATTCTATTTATTCCCATTGCACCATCTTCTATATCATAGTCATCCCCATGGAGGGACCAACAATAAAGCATGAGCAAATGCAAATAAAACTTAGTAAGGAATATTTTAGAAGACTTAAATTAATATTGGCGTTGACATCTAGGAATAAATTTCAAGCTATAAACCAATTTGCTGTTCCTGTCCACTTTTACCATTTTGGATTGATTGACTGGCCCCAAAAGGTGTTGCATAGGTTGGACAGGAAAACAAGAAGGATGCTTCATGCTCATCAAAAAAATTATAAAAATGAGTGCATACCAAGATTATATATTCCCTTTTCTAAAGGAGGTATGGCCTCCTCAAAATTAATGACATGTATTGATCTGTAATTGTGGGAATGCATACATATTTGCTGACCTCATAAAATCCAAATGTAGAAGTTTTGAAACATGAGGAGAATAAGTCTAAGATGACTTCTCTGCTTAGTTAAGCAGAAACATATCAGTGTCAAGCAGGAATGGAAATCAAACCAGAAGGAGAAAAAAATCAGGCAGCAAATGAATGTGCCAAAAAACAAAAGAATGAATATAAGGTGAAGGATCAGATGAGAATGAAAGAAATATTGAAAATGCTTAAATATAGTTGCAAGTATAGAAACTCTTGGAACTTTCTTATGTTGATCAGGATCGAACACAGGGATGGTTAAGGAGAGGTGAATTTAAACCAAAAGACAAAAGGTTAATATTGGCAGCATAAGGTATTGGACTACATACATGCTGGTTTACAAGGTCCATTCAACATGTGGGAGGAACAGACAAATGTAGGTTTTGTAAAATGGAATTGGAAACAGTGGCATATCTTGTTGCTGGTTGTGATATATTAATGGCAGAAGGATTGTATACCGAAAGGCATAATAATGTGGGAAGATTGCATTGGGGATTGTGTAAACATTATAATACTGAAGTAGCTAAAAAATACTTGAAACATGAGCCACAGAGCATTATATAAAATTATGGCGTTTATATCCCATGGGATCACGCACTACCAACAGTTAAAAAAAAACAGATGTGAGAAAACCAGATATAGTAGTCCATGAAAAGAAAACAAAAGTAGCATTGATCATTGAAATTGTACAGAGAGACCCAAAGTCATAAAATACCAAGATTTGCAGGCAGAAATAAGGGCAATGTGGAAAAAGGATACCCAGACAATTGCAATAGTAATAGAAGCAATGGGCCTTATAAAAAAAATTTACAATTGTACATAGATATGTTACCAGTACATGTAGCTCCATACGAATTGCAGAAGGAGTCATTACTGGTAATATTATGGGTGCTGCAAAGAGCACTTCTGGCTAACATCAGAGATTGAAACAATACTAATTTCATGAACTTTATTCATACATTGACTTAGGAATGGGGTCCATTCCCATCATGGTATTAGAAACCCAAAAGACTTGGGGACATTAAAAAGGAGAGAAGAAATTCATCATCTGGTGTTAACTTAATAAGATTCGGCCCCCCACCCCCCGGTAGTGGTTCTGGAAATTGCACTCTGCACATCCTACCATATCATTTGCCCTTTTCTTGCACTGTGCCAGAAATCTGTTTCTGCCTCCAATTGCATTGATTTCAACAACTACTTGGCTGAAGGCTTTGTTCCTCTCGGCTTGTCTGAGCCCCCCTGTACCAAACAACAGTTTGACATATGTCCTAAGTGCTTCCATGACTGCATGATTTTCCTTATAGCTAAAGTTATCAAAGTCTGTGCCTGGATCCCTTATTCTCCATCTGTACTATACACGAAAAAAATAAATAATAAAAGGGCTACTGTCAGACAGTTGCCACAGTATTGTCTGCATGACATCAGTAGTTACAGTGTAACCCACTGGCCTGGTGTTCCCACCACCAACACAATTATAGAAACAACCTAACACAACTGTAATTTCAAATATCATAACTTCATATTTTTCAATACAAAAATGCAGTACTGTCTGCTACTGACAGGTACTCTTTCCTCACTGGCATTACTAAAACAACAGTTTCACCTGTATTTTCACATCTGTATTTCTGTCTTATGCACAGTAAGCATTGACAAGTTCAATAACATGATGTAAATTGCCTGGAGAATAACAATTATGTTACATTTTCAGTGTAAAGAAGCACGTCAAACACACTGCAACCAGTTTCCATAGTTAAACAGTGATTGAATGTAAAAGCACAGTGCAGTTCAAAATGCATTGCAACTGACATTTAAAAATCTATGACAGGAACTGTTAATTGCCCTGTTAATGACTATTACTTATTTTATAAATATTTCTTTACTTTTTGATGTCTGCGGTATCTTAAGTAATTTGCCACCTATCTCAGCTAATCACCAATTAGTACGGTGCAGCTCAGCCTTGCGGTGTCAAATCAGGCTGATTTACATGTTTATTATGCAAATTAGGCAAATTTATATTCATGTCTATGAATCGCAGTATAACGGAAATGAAGTACCTTGTTTGTATTCCATTTTTTCATTGATTGGGAAGAAGTGTGATATATTACATGGACAAGTGTGGGAAGGCATGGATGTGCTGTGTACATCTATAAACTCCACAGTACATCACACACCACAGCAATACTGAGCTGTTCGTGGACACATACTGCTTGAATAAAACTAGCTAATATATAGACATACTGGTAAAATTCAACATAGAGTCATTTGAATGTCAGGATGCAATAAATTTGAATGTTAATCCCTGGCCATCTAGTTATGTATGTCACACCCTAGCAAGTAATAGATATAAAAAGTCCTAGAAATACTTCCTCACATTAGTATTGACATTTCTTTCTCCACTAACTATTAATAAAAAAAAAGAAAAAAAAAGGAAGGTAAACAAATGATAGGTCACACTTGAATGCATGTAACCAAATACAGACATAAGAAAAAAGGTAAACATATTATGAAGAAACATTACTGACAATACCTAATTGATTTAGATAAACTTAGAAATAATCTATTAGTAATTGTGTATTTAAATTGCTAAGTGTTTGCCTTTAAGAAAAAAACAAGGGTGTAACAAAACATTTGTGGTTACACCAACCTGTCAGTGCTATCAATATGTGGTGTAATGACCATGCTAGTAAAAAGGGTTTGTTCAAGGTAATATCACACTCAAAAGGGAGTGGTTCTAACCCTGGTTAATGCAGCCTGTGATGTCTCTCTTCTGGGCCACTGATCAAGGAGCCTCAATCCTCACCACTGATACCAGGGTGGGGGGTGTTCACTGAGAAAAGAATAGACACATACAGTATTTTCAGATGCAGCTCTCTGCACCAAGCACAATTTCTCTTAAGAGCACATAGGGAATGCACATTGCAGTCTTCAGGCTGGACTTCCTCTCCAGGCATGAAATAAGGCTCCACACTGACCACCTCAGAGTTGAGTCCGCCACCGGGTGTTCCAAGCCAAGTCCTCCACCACCCTCTGTGTGAAATCGGTGTTCTGTGCTCCTGTTTCAAGTAGCTGACACACATGCTATTTGGGATTTAATTTTCACTCTCAAAGGGCATGAAACAGGGACACAGAAAATTGATTTCACACACAGGGTGGTGGAGGACTTAGCTTGGAACATACATACATACATACACCTGGGAAAGTCTGGTACAGATTTCCCCACTATGCCATCACCACCTCCACTCAAACTATAAGGTAGATACTGCCGCCAGAACACCCCAAAGCCAGCTGCTCTAAGGCTCTTACCAGGGTATCTAATTATACTTAGTAAAATTAGTACGTATACAAATGGTAGCATTTCCAAGCAGCAAGATTTTTAGGAACGTGAAGCCACAGTACCACTAAATAAATACAAATACTCTCAAAAGTTAAAATATTTTCTAAAAGACCAGCTGCAATGAAAGGTTTATATATATTTAATAAAAATAAATAAGAAAAATCTGAATATCTGTTCACAATAAACACCAGAGTTTCAATTCACAGGAAATATAAAAACAACACAGATGGAAAGATTCAGACAGATACAGAAACATAATATTTAACTAGTCTTACTATATTTTCCTAACTGACTGAAAAATTACTGTTCCCTACTTACATGCTATAGTGTCTTTGTTGTCAGTTTCAATAACATAGTGCTGAGTGCCACTGACACATCTCTCACTAGTATCTAAATACAATTTCAGTGCTGGCTACAGAATGACACCAGATCTGGTCACCTGACTCGGTGGTACTCACACTACTCCCCTGAGCCTGAGGCAACTGAGCAAGGATTTAGCACAGATGGGTCACAATGCACACACAGAATTTTGCTAAGGCTAAATACAGGATCTGGAAGCTACAAAACAATTCTAACCCTTCCTGCAGAAAGGCTTTTCATAGACATTGCGTTTCTGGGTGCATTCGGACCTGTGAGATAAAATCTTTATGGCCTAAACCAAGTCATTTAATTTCAGGCTATTTTTCTTAAGGTTAGCTGGGCTGAGCTTAACCCCTTCCTTTCCAGTATACTCTGTTAAAATACATACATTTAATCATTTACAACAATATAGTCTGACATACATGTGTACTTTTTTTGTCCAGCAGGACCCAATGTTGATACATTTTTAACAGAAGCAGCTTTACGAATTCATTTTAGCACAAGCATCTGTACAAATCAGTTTGATATTCAAATGACACATAATTTTTTAGAAAATTCCAGCTAGCTATGCTGGTGTATGTTACACATGCACTGTCCTACTCCCCTTTGCACAGCTGGCACTACCTCACATCATCACACAGCTCACACCATACTTTCCTCAGTTTTGTTCTGGCTCTTTGAATAATAGCAGCATGAGGCTGTGCTCCTGGCTGGTCTGAGAAAGAGACCCTAATTATGCTCTGACTTCTTCATGACTCATACCTAGAGAAGCTCCAGGCATGCACATGAATTAGCAACTGGAAGAAAATTGTTACCTGACAGGATCTGGGTGACCACCTGTCAACCCTGATAGGTATAACCCACTCCAGTCTGCAGTGCCGTCACAGGTATCATGACTTGCAAAAGTGTAGTGCTGACTAGCTGGCCAAGTGGGTTGAGCAGGTTTGGACGAGAAGGCCAGAGTTCTACAGATATATATATACATATATATAATACAACAGGGGTTTAGAAAAAATTAAAAATGCACAAGTGCATGTACTTCACCAGTCAGATATCTCAGCCTGCAAATATGTACTTGAAGTGAAGTCTGAAATGCATCCAGAAAAAAATACCATTTCATGTAATCAGACATCCATCTGTTAATGAGTGGGAAAAATGATGCTGTTACCTTTTAAGAAGTTACAGTAAGAAATAAAAATATCAGTAAAAAATATTTATTGATTTAGTAATCTGTCCAGGTAACTCTGTAAATGTATTAGTAATGGTCACATTATCAGTAATGCTGACTGCATTAATACAGTTATAAATAAAACTTGCAATTACAGATGTAAAGAATTGTGTAGCATTGCAGTGAAAAAGCTGTTAGGCCTTTTCAAATTATTACAAGAAGACAAGTTTTGTGAAAGGTAACAAAATATATGTAAAAATTATTGATGAACAATTCTTTGTTCATATGTATTTCTTGATGCGCGTACAACATGGCTGAAATGACACTCGCCACACCCTAGTCAGACTGATTGTTGGGGGAGGGGAGTGGGGATATGCAAGCAATAATGCTCAACAGGGTGTTTGTTAATGTGTAATTAACGGCTGCCCACAGGTGTTATGAGGCCCAATGCCTCAAGCGTATGTAACAGAGAAACTTAAACAAAATAATACTGATTAAGATAAAGAACTTGGTAATATAGACCCATCAGACCCAGCTTCATATAGACCCATTTTAAGCCATGATTGTAAAGTGTTTATCGCTATAATAGCTAAAAGAATGTCAAGGGTGTTGCCAAAATTGATAGATCTGGATCAATGTGGTTTTATGGAGGGGAGGCAAACTTTTGACAACATTAATAGGTTCATGGTTGTTTACTAGACTAACAACCACTAGGGCCCTTATAAGCCTAGCCATGCAATCCAAACGTGATCCACAAATTTGATTTATATATGGGGTAATTTACTGACTTCCTCTGTCTATCAGAGACATAGAACAATGACGATCCAGATGGAAGCAGAATGCAAGAAAATGCTGCTGTTATTCATAGATTTTGATGCAGAGAAAGCATTTAACAGAGTAAAATTGGATTTGATGAGTAGAGAAATGAAAGCATTTGCATTCTCTGATACGATAATGATGTTAATTGGGAAGATATATGAGGGATCAGAGACAGAAATTAAAATGTGGGATGTCCTCTCTGATAAGTTGTGTCTGAAAAGAGGAATCAGGCAGGGATGCCCACTTTCTCCTTTATTTGCATTATATTTAGAGGCATTGGCAAACAAAATAAAGGACTCAGAAATTTAAGGATATAATTGGTATGGTACTCAAGAAAAGATGGCTCTATCTGCAGATGATGTTATTTTGTACCTGATAAAAACACAGAAAAGGGCATCTCAGTGTTGTGGAACATTCTGAGATAGTTTCATATTTTTTTCAGAATATAAAATGAATGTAGACAAAACAAAGGCTATAGCTGTAAACAATGTCCCCACGCATGAATTGGTTCAGCAATACCCATATTTATGGGGACACAATAGAATGAAATATTTAGGAGTATGGATTAAAAATGATTCTGTTATGGCAGCTAAGGATATGTGGGAACACACTAAACAAAAGATAAAAACCTAAGAAAACTGGAAGCTCTTGTTTATGGATATGGATATCAAGATACAAGCAGTCAAAATGTTTTAGCCCATTTAGTTTTATAATCAGGTTAGACATATGTTTATCAACCAGAGGAGAAGTTGTAGCCAGTAATTAAGAAAGAGTTGAAGAATTTTATTTGGGTGGGGAAGAGGGCAAGAATCAAGTGGGATAAGTTGATCCTTCCACTAGAACAAGGTGGTTTAGAATTACCTGATCTGAAGGGATATTTTAGAACTACACCGTTAAGGTTCATATACATAACACAAGCAGAAAGCTATAATGCAAAGTGAAAAGGGATGGTGATGAAGGGGTTGAGGGGAGGATTAAAGAAATAAGGGGAGAATGGGATTTTGGATGCAGATCCTTAAGGAGAATAACAACTGTGATACAGAATATTGTATTCATAAATTAGTAGGAAGTATTCTAAGAACTAAGCCAATATGAGAATGCAGAAAGGAGATACTGCTTATAGGGATGATTATAATTAGGGGTACTGAAAATAAGCAAGAGGGGGGTATAAAGAAAAATGGCAAAAGAACCAAGGTACAGGGAGCAAATAACTAGAGATGCAAAAGTAAAAGAATGGGAAAAGGCCAAGAAGACATTTGGACTGCAGGCTGAGACTGCCTTCCCTATCAAAGGACTGATATCAGAGTATAGGCAAATAGAAAGTAATAGAGGAATCCTAAGGGAAAGACCTGGTCTGGTAAAGTTTTTAGTTGAATCTAGACTGGAAGCTGCTATTAAAGAATGGATAGTTAGTAGGCCATATAAACCATTGTGTGATAACCATAGGAATGAATCAGAGGAGGTTAGAAAAGATTGGGAAGAGAGACTGGATAAGCAATTCGCAATGAAACAATGTGAAGACATATGTATGGCTTCCAAATATGCAACAAAGTCTAGAAGATTTAGAATTTTTTGCTTGGAAGTGTTTGCATGTGTATTTTTATACCCCAAGCAGACTCCAAATTATTTTTCCTCAGGTACATGGCAAATATTGGAGGTCAGATGGGAAAGAATGAGGTAACTGGGAACATATGTTTTGGAAGTATAATGAAATAGCAAACTTTAAAAATTCCCTGCAGAGTACTCTGTCAGAAATATTGGATGAGCAAATGGGTGTAACTAAGGAAATGATTTTTTTGAGCTGGGATGCAGGATCTTAATTGACTAGACATGGTAAGGTTTTGCTAAGTTTAATTCTGGTGGCTGCCAAAAAAGCAATTACTAGAAAATGGAAATCAAAGTCTAAGCCAACTACACCTGAATTAGTGAGTATTGTAACAAAGATAAAATAAGTGGAAGTGGGATCTTTAGAAAAGGGTAGGAGCAAACTGAATAGAAAAAAATGCAAATTGTGGAAACAATACATGCAATAATGTTTTGGAGGAGTGAGGTTTAAGGGAAGGTAGGAATTGAGCAATTGATGTAATTTTGGACTGATAATTGTATAAAGGCATGAATGAGATGCATGTTTGTAACTGTAAACATGTTAATATGGTTTGTTTTCTTTTATACAAATGTATGTTTGCCTCTATCTTAAGCGAAAATACAATAAAAATGCTAAAAAAGAATTTGGCAGTATAGCAGATAGGATTGTGGCTTTGTACCACCAGTGGGCTTTATCTTGTAGTCATTGGTATGAGTCCCTAAGTCTTTGTACCAATAGCGCGAGAATCTGAATGTCACCTTATCAGACCACTGTTGTCACATCATCCCTGAAAATAAGCACTTATAATGTGTCTTACCCAGTTAACAAATGTGTAAATAAGTATTAATCAAAAGTACATATGCTTCCTGTTGCACTTTCATTATTTGGTCCACAATTATAACTGCTTAGTAGTATGCTGCTATTTTATATTGCATTATTTGACTACAGAGAGAGGGAGTAAGTCTATCTAGTTTGCCATTTAAATGTATTCAGCATTCTACTTCTCCTCCATTCCTATATTTACCCTCCACTCTTTCTCTGCTTGTTTCATGGTCTGTTGAATTACTCCATGGATTTCCTGTCCACCACCTTTTTTGAAATTGCACTCCAAGAAGAAGTTGGCCCTTGATGTTTACTGTATGTGCACCTTCCTACCTCATCTGACCTTCCTGATCATGATGACCCATTTATATCTCCCTGGCATGATCATGCACCACAATATCATGTCCCCCCCATCTCATCTGCACTCTAGTGAGATATGTTTTAGCTCAGCTAATCTATATCTTATTATTTTCTCTTCATTCCCTTCTGGTAGCTTTCTCTGGATCACTTCCAGTAGCTTGACATCCTTCTCCTTGTTTTCTTCAAGAGCTGCAGACCTGAGCATGACCTGATAAAGTGGGGTAATTCTCTCTCTGTGTCTGGATTCTACTGCCAAAGAATACAGCACAGCATTCTGTTGGGTGTTGCCACTACTGTTCCACAATGCTTCTTGCTTCTGTTGGTTCCCGGTGTCCCATGCCACTCTGGTGTGAGTAACATTCTGAGATCCCCTGTTGTCATCAGTTGCTTTTCTCTGGCTAATTCTTCATGCAATGGTTGCTGTGGCTCAGATACAGTACTTTACACATATCTGCAGTTAATGCCAACTTCCACCTTTCAGGCCACTTGGTCACTTTTTCCTAAATCCTTCCCTAGATCTTCCCTCCAACCTTCAGTGCTGTACTTAACTTTGTATGAGCAGAGGAATAATAATCTTGTTCTCTGTTTCCTTGGATATGTATGAAATAAATACAGTGATGAGTACTGCATGCAGTCCAACTCCTGCCATACCCCACTACTCAGTGTCCTTATTTCTGCCACTACCCCTCTCACTACAGCTCCCTGTGTGCTACTATTTAACCAAGCAGCAGCCTACCTGCTTATTCTTGTCACTACCCTCAATCCCTTCATTTTTTCTAGCAGCTTCCTGAGTGGGACTGAATCAGAAGACTTGCTAAAATCCAGGTAGCTCACATTTACTGATACTCCCTTGTCATGTCTTCTAACCAAGCCATAAACCAAGATCAGGATTGTCTGACAGTTTCTTTTGGCCATGAGCCCATGTTGGATGTTGTTCTGGAGATTGTAGTCCACTAAAAAGGCAAAAAAGCTTTCTTTCAAATCGTATCTATGATTTTCCCTTCCACTATTGTTAGGTCAACAGTCTTGTCATAGCCTGGGACTTCCTCCTCCCTCCTCTTATATAACGGTATGACAGTTGTTATTTGTCAAAGGAAAAAACAACTTCAAAAAGATCAATACACAGCAGGTTCAGGTTAAGGCACTTTAATCTTGAGGCAAGGAGACAAAAACGTGCTAATACAGAGTTTGTCTAACTAGAATCAGGAAGTGAAGCCATTCTTATACATTTTTTACAAGACATTGCCTACCAAGCTGACGTAACAAATCACAAGTTCTTTCAATATTATTTTATAGCAGCTGTTTTTCCATGATTTTCTGCTGGCATATCAAGTTTACAAAAAAACTTCCTAAGAAAAACAATGTGGCCTTGATGACCATTGGTCAGCTACAACTTCTCACTATGCAATGTTACCATTCAAGGTACTATGGCTAATTCGAGCACAAAGCAAGTACAGATTATAGTTCATTTCTTCAAGCACTCTTTATTTAACTGTATTTATATTTTCTGCAGCTGTGCATGTTCTCATGACATGAACAGGGCTGATTGTTCAAGTTCAGTAACATTATAGAAAACAGTATTGTTCTATTCATTAATTTCCTGACCTAGCAGATAATCACCTGCTTCTCAGTATATTTCCATAAGGCATAAACATGCATTTTGCTGTGCTAGCAAATACTAGGTCAGAGAGCATCTTGCAATTTCAGAAAGCATATTGTCATTTTAGAAAAGCATCTTGTAGTTTCATACAAAACTAAGCTGTATGTAAAATAGAATGAAATGTGTTAACCCTTTTAGCTTCTAATAAGCACTAAACACATACATTAATACACATTTTTCTGACATTTTCCCCCTGTTAATACTTTTTATTCTATTTTCAAAAGCATAAACAGTTTGCTTCTTCTCCTAACCTCTTCTATTCAAGATTTGCAGTTAAGAGAGTCATTCAGTTTAAACTTATGAAAATGTTTCACTTTTCAACAATTCTTCAATTTCAGTACTTTGATACAGAGTCTCAGAAACTGACATGTCTATAAAATCTTTGATTAATCTTTTCATTCAGGGAATACCACAACAAACACACACTCCTAATAGGAGTAATCCCACACAAATGGCAATCAGGATGTTCATTCAGATGCTACCCCACCCCCCCAAACAAATTCTGGAAAAAATCTGTCAGTGGGTTTGGGCCTGGTTTGGTCATGGCCGACACTTGCTGAATCACCTCAAGATGGTCGTTTATCTCATGCTGGTTGTCAGGAATATACAAACAGCACTCCTCTTTTATTAAAGCGCACGTACCACCTTTCGCTGCTAGGGTGAAGTCGAGAGCCATGCAGTTTTGAAGCACCACAGTTCTCATAGCGTTCAATTCATCAGTTACTAATTCGAGAGCAGAAAAAGTTGCATTACTCATTACTTCGAGAAGTTTGGACAGTTTTCTCAGCACCCAAATCGATTTCACTGCACCATATGCAGGGGGCTATACATGCCCACGATATAATAGTGTCACTCAAGTCCATGTGTGTCAGTTTATCTTTGTTTTTCATGGAATTATGGTTTCTCCAGCCTGCTTTGATTCGTCCCACTGGATTTTCAGGCCTCTTGATTGGATTTCCGGTTTTCTTGGTGACCTCTCTGACATTTCGAATTCTTCTCTGAGGCAAAACTGCAGTGTGTCATATGGCCGGAACCAGGTAACCCAAAAAACAACTGCCGGACCAATTCTCAGGTAACCATTTGTATGCTTTTTTCCCACAAACAAAATAACAATTCTCTACTTTAGCATTAATATACACTTGCCCTGCATGAAACATTTTCTTATCAATAATAGATAGTTGTTTAAAAAGAACAGGATTATGTTGTATTTCATCAACTGTTGTGTGCATTGATTCAAGATATGAGTCATAGTTTGTATCACAAATATAATCTGCATTATTAGCTTTGGTATAACATTTGTAAGGAACAGTCACATTACAGTTACTCCAACCTACCTGAACAGTATCATTTTTGTAAAAACACACAATTCCCTTTTGTGTAACAGGCAGGTACAATGCTATTTTTTCTTGTGATTTTACAGTTGTAGTGTCAAAAATCAAATTTTCCCAGGTCTCATTGACCCCTAGGGGGACAGCAGTCATTAATAATCCCCCGTATGCTGTTGGTATGGCTGTGCAAATTCAGCAATTCGAAACATTAAAAGTTTCAGCATACACATATTTAATTGCTTGGTAAGTGTTAAAGTTCGGATGCCAGTCTATGAGCAATGCATCACGTTTTTTTGGTTCAGCTCTTGTGGCTGGAAAAAGGAAAGGCCACAGCAAAAAGATCATTGTTATCAGTATAGTTAACAGGATGATCATGCAATACTTCTGGGGTTGTTCTGCATTCCTGTTTACTCTATATCTGGTCATTTAGATCTTGTTGTGCAACAGTAACAAGGGTTTTGTCCAGTTCAAAGTTCTTAACCAATTTACAGTGTGTCAAATGAATCCAGGACACTCGCTCTGCGATCTTGACTGCAGTGGGTGTTGCCAGTAGCACTTGGTACGGCCCTTCCCACTTCGGTGATGTCCAATTTTTTCTCTTGATGACTTTCACCCAGACCCACGTGCCTGGGACTACTGCTGCTTCCGATGGTCTGGTTTGTTCTTTATCTGAAACAGAATTTAACTGCAAAAGTTGTTTATTACTTAAAAGTCATCTCATATATTCTGCAAGTGAACTGTCAGCCTCCTGGTCTGCAGGCATGAGAGGTTTCCACTGAGGTATATAATATGCCCTCCCAAACAGTATTTCAAAAGGAGTTAACCCTTTTGCATTTGGAACAGTTCTCATGCTCAACAGTGCCAGAGGCAGGCAGTGCACCCAGTTCTTTTATATTTCACTCATTAATTTTCTAAGCTTACTTTTCAAAATTCCATTATGCCTCTCTACTAATCCAGCAGATTGTGGGTGGTATGCACAATGGTTTTTCAAGGAAATTCCGAAATATCGACTCAACTGTTGTATAGTTTGATTTACAAAGTGTGTGCCATTGTCACTATAGATCTTTTCTGATATGCCAAATCTAGGAATAATTTCTTTAACAAGAATTTTCGCAATAGTAGCTGCATCTGGATTATTAGTTGGAAAAGCTTCCACCCATTTGGAAAACATATCTATAATGACAAGACAATACTTCTTATTTTCGCATTTGTTCAGTTCTATGAAATCCATACAAATAGTATGGAATGGGTATGGTGGTGTAGGGAAGCTCCCTTGCTTAGGTTTCAATGCCCCTTATGCATGATGTTTATTACAAACATGACATGCCGCACAAAAATTTTTAGTCTAGTTTATAAACCCATATGTTGTAAACACTCGATTCACTAACTGTACCATCCCCCCTGTTGAGACATGGCACTGCCCATGGCTCAACAAAGCTGCATATCTAAACAAGTTAGATGGCAATATCGGTTTTCCTTTTTTGGAGATGTACAGCCCTTTCTCAAGAATTGCTCCTTGTTTTATCCATTTCTGTTTTTCTACTTTCATAGTAAGTGTCTGCATTGTTTTCAACATTTCTAAATCTAAAATCTCAGAAGGTTGTAATTCCTCACTCAAAAGAAATGCTTCTGAGGCTGAAGCTGTCTGCTTTGCAGCTGTATCAGCTCTCGTATTACCTTTTGAAATCCTATCCTGTTGCTTGGTATGAGCTACACATTTACAAATAGCTACATTCTGAGGTAACTGAATAGATTCTAACAAATCTAAAATAAACTGCACATGATTAATCGGTTTGCCAGTGGATGTTATCATTCCTCTATTTTTCCACTGTTGCGCAAAACATATGTACAGTAGAAAAAGCGTACTGGCTATCAGTAAAAGTATTTACACATTTACCCTTTGTTAAGATACATGCCCATGTCAAGGCAATCAATTCTGCTGCTTGTGCAGATAAGTTGTATGGTAAAGATTTAGCTTCTAAAATCTCAGTATCAGAAACTACTGCATATCCTACTAGATTCTGTCCTGTGGGACCCCTTTTGCATGAGCCATCCATGTAATATGTCACCTCGGCATCATCCAAGGGAACAACCGTAAGATCTTTTCTAGGTAGTGTCTTTTGCTCAATCTCCTGCAGGCAGCTGTGTGGTGTGCCGTCCACAGGGGTTGGGAGCAAGGTAGATGGATTCAAAGTTGTACACCATTCAATTGTCATATGAGGTTGGCTCAACAGTATAGTCATACAGGAAAGATGTCTAGCAGGGGAAAGATATGCTACTTTTTCTTGCAGTAAAGTAATCACGACTGCATGAGGCACTCTCAATGTGAGAGGGTGGAACAACACTACTGAGGCCAAAGCCTGTACTGCCATTGCAGCTGCGACTACTGCTTGTACACAGTGGGGCAGGGATCGCACCACTGGGTCCAGCTGTGATGAATAGTAAGCTATGGGGCGTTGCTTGTCCCCATGTTGTTGTGTTAACACTGATGTCATATAACCTTGCTTACAATCTACAGTTTGGAAAAATCATTTATGATAGTTTGGTAATCCTAAAACTAATGAGGACGCTATCAATTGTTTTAATTTACAGAAAGCTGATTCTGCTTCTGGTGTCCATTGTAATAAATCTTGTGCTGCCATAGGCTTCTTGTATATCAAGTCAGTCAGTGGAGCAGATTCCAAAGCATAGTTCGGAATCCAACTCTGACAGAAATTGGTTGTACCCAGGAAGGACATCATTTCCTTCTTGGTGGTTGGTTTGGGTGCTTGTAAAATTGCTATCTTCCTCTCTTCATCTAATGTTCTGCCTTCTTTGGATATTACATATCCCAGGTATTTAACCTGCTTTTTCCAAAGCTGCAATGTGTTTTTGTTTACTTTATGCTCTCGAGTGGCTAGAAATTGTAGTAATGCTATGGCATCTTCTCTGCATTCTTGCTGAGTGGGGGCTGCCAGCAGGATGTCATCCACATAAACTAAAATCTGGCTGCCTCTCGGTGGGATAAATCCCGCCAAGTTACTTGCCATTTCTTGTGTGAATATTGTTGGGCTTTCACAATACCCCTGTGGTAGTCTTGTATATGCGTACCTTTTCCCCTGAGATGTAAATGCAAACCAATGCTGACTGTCAGGGTGTATTGGTATTGAAAAGAACGCATTGCTAATATCTACCACAGAAAAATACTTCTGTTGAGGCTTTAAATCATTTAACAGGGTGTGTGGATCTGGCATCGTAGGTGCTCTAGGTATTACTGCGTCATTTACAGCTTGTAAATCTTGGACCATACGCCATTCTCCGTTTGCTTTCCTGACAGGAAATAAGGGTGTGTTACATGGTGAATCGGGAGATTCTATCAGTACTCCTTCCTTAAGTAAAGCTGCTATTATAGGTTTGATTCCTACTTCTGCATCTTTTCTTAAGGGATATTGTCTCTTCTGTGGTCTGAATGTTGATTTTGGCATGATAGTAACTGGTCCTGCTGTACGAATAAGTCCTACATCTGATTTTCCTGTTGACCAGAGAGTTTTTGGTATGCCTCGTAAGGCGTTTTCTTCCTCTTCTAGTAAGAGTGCTACTCAGCTGTCCTCGCTTGACTGCAAGTGTACAGCTGGGTGTGTCTGTGTTATCCAATTTAACTTCTGCTTTTGTACTCCCTGTTCTGACAGTTCTAACTATGTTTGTTTTTCCCACTTTGTGACTTTTTCTCCTAAGTCTGCCCATTTCACATTATTGTCCTTAGTTAAACTGGTATGTGGTAATCAATTAGATTTATAAAGTGCAAAGAATTCCTGGGGCAATGAACAGCTAACTACACTGTTCCCTTCTGTGTCCCAGTACAGATTACGTAATACTAATCTGTTTGTACGGTTTCTAAACAGTTCTTGCTCATATTCCTTATCAGGTCCTGGTGTGCTACAGTAATACAGAGTACAGTGCAACAAATGCTGTTTATCAGTGTAAAGGGAGGGTGACTTGCTGATGGCTACATTCATCAGCTCCTCGGCTACTGCCCCTGGACCAGTCTTGACCAAGTCCTGGCTGTACCAATAAAATGTTTCGCCCTCCGGTCGCACCACAAAAGTATCCATTTGTCGCTGTGCTTCCATACCCTGCATAGTCGGAACTATTGCTATGCCAAATATCTGCATAAGGTCTCTGCCCAAAAGGTTTACTGGGCATTTTGCAGAAACAACAATTTTGCTTTTCTGGGTCATCCCCGAATCAGGGTCAGTTATTACGATGTTATGGGAGAGTGGCTCCTGATACAGCTGTCCATTAGCTGCTTTCACTAATATGTAATCAAACGATTCTGAATTTTCTGGTAGTTTGGAAGGATGTATCAGGGTTCGTGATGCTCCTGAGTCACACAGAAATTTAACTTCCTTCACCTCTACCAGAAGTGTAACTTCCGGTTTCATGTCTGCTAAGTAGAGCTCTAGGCTCAATAATGCTAAGTCTAAGATTTTACTTTCTTCACTATCTGTGATTTCCTGCACTTCCTCTATTTCTTCTTTCACATCCTCTACTCCTTCTATCCCATTTGCATTTATCTTTTCTTGGTTATTCCTTTCTAGTGATTCTTGACTATCATATAGTCAGTCCTCACCCTCCTTATCTTCCATGGCTACCTTCTTGTTTTGCTTGCAATCCCTTACTAAATGTCCCTTTTTTCCACACTTAAAACATTCTCCCCTTTTCTTTCTTTCTTCAAACTCTTCTGATCGTTTATCTGATTGTTTGTTTCCCTGGGCATTTTTCTTGCCCTTTTTCCCGGACTGTACTACAAAAACTTCTGCTCCATCTTCTACAGCAAATACTTGGGTTTTCCTTTTCTTTTTGTTATTAAAATGCCTTTCGGCATGTCTTGCATATTCAAGTAATGACTGTAACCTACTTGTACGGTGATCTACCATGTGCTTTGTAATAAAGCTGCTGATGGGTGCAATACTGCCTTTCAAAAATGCATTCTTTAGCTGCTGCTCATATGGGGAATCATGTGTTTGGTCTTCAGGTACCTGCATTCCACAATGGTTATTAAAACACTGTAATAATCTAGCATAATATCTGTCAACAGTTTCACCTTCCTGTTGGATGCATTGATTAATGCAAGTCCAGTCTGCCCTTGGCTTCCATTTCTCAGAGATTTGGTCTGTTAGACCTTTCACTCTGTTATCCAGCTCTGCGTTGTTATGTGGGAGTGGCTTGTGTTCTGCATCACGGGGATTCCAGTTGCCACTGATCATGTGCCAATCTAGACCTATGATTTGTCTGACTACTTTTTCTACTTCTTCTCCATTTAAATGATAACTTAACCTCATAACCTGTAAGTCTTCTAAGAATTTTCTAAAATTAACGTTTGGATGGGGAATTCCTTCTGTGGCTTTCTGGATATCTTCCGGTGTCCACGGTCTATATACCAGGAGAGTTGGGTCCTGCCCTTCCTGTCCTGCCTGAGGATTTGGTACTTCTATGAGCAGACATATCTCTTCTTCACTCATAGCTCGTGAATTTTTATTTATTTGATATTCAATATCCCCTCTTAAGTTACGTGTTCGAGACCTAGTCTCGATGGGATCTCTGACAAACAGTTTTGGCTTTGCGGGGACAGCCAGATATAGCGGAGGTGGACCAACTTGTCCACCCACTTCATATTCTGGTAAGGGAAGCAGAGGAGGCGGAGGGGCTGATGCTATTACCAAGTTATTATCCTCTTTATCTAGAAACATTGCTTTTGAATTATTACTCTTTTGTTCCCTATGGTTTGCTTCCTCAATCCACCTGTGTGCCTGAGGAATGCCTAATTGATGTTGCTTTTTTACCTGACCTTTTGCATCAGTTTTAAGCTGTTTGACAAGTTTAATAAGTGAGTATTTTTCTAATTTACCATCGAATTCATATTTATTAACCCATTTTGTATAGTACCTAACATTGTCGGCACGTTGTAATTGCATATATTTTGCATCTTCAGTAAATGGCGGACCTTGGGATCTTTTTGTGCACTTATTTCCCATTTTATTTTAACCTTTGAGCTGTTACGTAACCCTTCTTATTTTACGTGGTACCAAGATTTTCTCTTTTTCACAGTTTATCTAGAATAACTGCCTTACCTATTCTTTTTCCCTGATCTATGACAAGACTGCAATCTTCCTGTCCCTGACTTGTACAAAACAAATCTCCTGACAGATGACACAAATCAAGTCCCTGATCTAAAACAGAAAAAAGGTAAATCTCACCTTACCTGAGCCTCCGTGATTGACCGTCTCTGGTTCGCGTGATGTTTAACTCGTCCTCCAGTTGCAGATCAGAACAGTGGCTGGCCTCTTTTGAATGACAATTCAGTCGGAGGTCTTTCAGCGCAGAAGAACCAATGTGTTTTTTTCCCTGTACGGTTTCATGCCACCTGGCCCATCTGACCTGAGGCGAAGTCAGCGTTTCCGGTCCGAAGGACCAATCTGTCAAAGGAAGAAACAACTTCAAAAAGATTTATACATGGCAGGTTCATTTTAAGGCACTTTAATCTTGCAGCAGGAGACAAAAACGTGCTAATACAGGGTTTGTCTAACTAGAATCAGGAAGTGAAGCCATTCTTATACATTTCTTACAAGACATTGCCTACCAAGCTGACATAACAAATCACAAGTTCTTTCAATGTTATTTCATAGCAGCTGTTTGTCCATGATTTTCTGCTGGCATATCAAGTTTACAAAAAAACTTCCTAAGAAAAACAATGTGGCCTTGATGACCACCGGTCAGCTACAACTTCTCACTATGCAATGTTACCATTCAAGGTACTATGGCTAATTCGGGCACAAAGCAAGTACAGATTATAGTTCATTTCTTCAAGCAGTCTTTGTTTAACTGTATTTATCTTTTCTGCAGCTGTGCATGTTCTCATGACACGAACAGAGCTGATTGTTCAAGTTCAGTATAGAAAACAGTATTGTTCTATTCATTAATTTCCTGACCTAGCAGATAATCACCTGCTTCTCAGTATATTTCCATAAGGCATACACATGAATTTTGCTGTGCTAGCAAATACTAGGTCAGAGAGCATCTTGCAATTTCAGAAAGCATATTGTCATTTTAGAAAAGCATCTTGTAGTTTCATACAAAACTAAGCTGTACATAAAATAGAATGAAATGTGTTAACCCTTTTAGTTTCTAATAAGTACTAAACACATACATTAATACATATTTTTCTGACATTATTGCAGGGTAGTGATCAAATGAAAATTTTTATCTTTCCATAGGGAATCCAATTCTTCCATCCAGACTTATGAATCATATCTGACTCCTGTAGCAATTCCCTGCTATTATCCTTCCACTCTGTACATTGCTGTTCATAACTGCTGTGCCGTTTTGCTATACTTTCCTCCTATTATGGCTATCTCCATTGTTCTAATTTAGATTGATTGAAATGAAGTCTTTGTTCAGTACTCCTGCTTTTCCCCAGTTTTCTCTGATCTCCCTCCCAACTTTGGTCAGCCGTACCAGGTCTGTCCTTTTATTCCTTCTTTCTGCATGCTAAAAGATACATTTCTTTCTCCATCATGGCCACATTTCCAACCCCATTTCAGGTTTTCAGCTTGTGTATTTGCTACCCTCCCATTTTTGTCCTTTTGCTTCCACCTCATTTTTAGCCTCACTTTGGCCTCACTGCCTCTGTGTTCATATCAGCCTACTCCCTTTTTGTTAATTTCTCTAAATGTTGTTCACAGCCCCAAGTACTGCATCCCTTGCCCAGTTCTGTGACGTGTTTTCCTCCTTTTAATCAGTTTATTAATCAAAATTCATCATAATCCACTCTACTAAAACTGCACACCATTGCCTTTATGTTCTTGCCTTTCTCTCCACTCTTTCCCACACAATGGCATGATTGTTGCTGGCTGTTACCTTAACCTCAGCATCCCTGACCCCCAACCTGGTTAAGAACACATCAAAGATTCTACTCTTCACTAAGCAGTCCATAGCAGCTAGCAGACCTCTCATGTTCCAAGACTTCAGGCAGCTTCAACTTCTACATCTTGAAGCTCATAATCTCCAAGTCTACTCCTGGAAGACTGGGACCTCCCATGACTACACCCTTCTCCTTAAATTCCATTTTTTTATTGTCTCTTCCAGCCTCTCATCCTTCTTCTTTAATGTGTTTGCAGATCAGTACACTGTATCAATCTATTAGCCCTTCCCCCATCTTAACCACTAAGGCACCTATCCTAACTTCTGACCCATCCACTCCCTTGCTTCCTTTATGGGGTAGTCTTCTTCTCTGACCTCACATTTGATGCCCCTTTTTATGTGGATTGCTACTCAACATTCAGTACAGTACAGCTGGTACAGTTGATTAAAAGTCATCTGACAGAACTGTGCCAACTTTTTCTGAGTGAGACCACTACAGCAGTGGATGGAAACTATGTCCTTTCCCCACTGTAATGCGATCTCAGAGTTGGTATATATATTTAACAGGGGATGCAGAGCTTTTGCCCTCTGCAAAAAAAAAAAAAAAAAAGTTTTTTTTGTTTTTAGATGATTTAAGGATTAATCACTTGAGTTCAATCCTTTGAGGAATGACAGTATGATGTTTCTTTGTACTGGCATACATCTGTTTCTGTGATACCATGAATGTCTGCTCTCCCTTCATGCATGACTGCCTGCAGCTCTTCCATCATTGTTACACAGACTCCTTGCTCTGCATTGTAATACAGCTGAGCTATTCTCTAGTCATTGTTGTTTGATCTTCTGCTATTATGTGCCCCTGTTTTTCTTTTTCTAGTACTTTTGCTGTTTTATTACTTATTGGATTGCCACCTCTTGTGATGCTGAAAACCAAACTGCAACCACACCCCCTGCTCTGCCCATGAGTCTGCCCAGGCCCAATCCATCTGCACCCACAGCCAGGCTCATTTAATGACATAAAAGCATGTCATTAGGGAGGAATATTCCGTTTACTCCATTTTCATGTGCCTAATCTACATAGCATTACTCCTTTTTTCTTTGTTGTGGAGTATTTTGGACTCCACCGCATCACTTTAGCTGTGGTTTTTGTGAAAAAAAAATACAGAAGTTACTTTTTAATGAACTGCAACATTCTGTCCATGGTTCTACACAGAAGACCAGAGTTTGTACGGTGCTTTCTGGACTACCAGAGAATCATTCTAATTTCCAGATAGCCCTGAAAAATACTGGATAGGTGGCAAGCCTAATTGCATAATCATCTAGTTAACCATCAGCTATTTGCTAAACTGTAAGATTAGTTATTGTGCTTAGTGGCTGCAAAATGTAGCAGCAAAGCTATGCTGCAATGTAAATGGTTCTAACTTAGCACTTACTTCACATCATTGCCCTGACCTCTCAACTGTCCCTATTGTGGAGGAATGTTCCTACTTCCAGGCCTGATTTATCCCTGTACAGGATGTCCCTACTTTTGGAGGTTTGTTCCCATTTTCAGGCTTGATTTCCCCTTCACACAGTTTTCTTGAATCCCCCTCATCATGTGTGATTTTAGAATCTGTCTAGCACACAGAAACTACACTATATGACTAACATTCTAGTTGCAACAATAATTTTGAAGAAAGAGGACACCTATCATACATCTTCCTTCTTTTTCTAATGCAAAATAATAATAATAATAATAATCTTGTATGGTAGAATCTTGCAGTACAGTTCATAAAAGGGTACAGATTTTATACTCTCTCTCTCTCTCTGTTAATGTGCTTATATTTTTCTAACATTTTGTCAGTCTCTGTTTTTTAAATATGTGTTTGTGGGTAGTATCCCACATTCATACTAGAAGCAGGAGGAATTATTTGCTATTTGGAATTAAAATTATTTTGCCCAGATTTTAGCTGGGTGTTCCTATTTTTCAAGAACCCTTATTCCTACTTTCAATGTCTGCAGGTTGAGAGATATGCCATTGTCCTATTTATGACATTTACACAGGTCTGGAGATGCTACAAGAAAAAGATTAAACAAGCTCAGGGCCTTTACAAGTGCCATGAAAAAATAGCCAGTTCTGAAATGTACATTATTCATTTTAAGCCTTTGACTTCATAAATATAGATTTATTTCTGCAATATCTGTGATTCCTGACAAGTACTTTGTTTCATTTTTAATGTATGACCTTAAGAATTAGCTTCATACTGCAAGAACTATGTTTATGACATAAAAATAATGCTTACCTGTTAACAAAATAAGCCCACTGGGCACACATTCCTTTTTTGAAGGATGACACGGGTAGAGTGCCTGGTTAAATCACTTGCTCAAGGTCACACAGTAGGCAACTCTGGGCTGAAGGAATGAACCATGTATCACAGGAACTTCAACTAACAGGTTTAACCCTCAAAGCCAACTGGCAGACATCAGTGGTGTTATGTCTATGACTTTTGTCCGGAGCTGGATCTATGTATGCAAAAGAATGAGGACATTGTAGCTCCCTGACATACATGGATCATAGGATGGGAAAGAATAAAAGTGCATTGATATTTATAGGGGTGTTGCCAGACAAAAATTGAGCTTCTGCAATTGTTCAGTAATTTAATATTCATAAAACTAGGAACTCTATAGAGTATATAATAAGCTGAAGCAATAAAACCTAGATGTCTAAAACATTGACCTTCAGCTGATGAAAATGGTCACCAAAACTGAGTTACTGATAGGCTACCATCCAAACCACTGAAGTACACAAAAAACATACTCACACAAAAAAGACAACAGTCACTGCAGAGTGATGCAAACCTATACAAAAATCCCATTGGGAAGTACAGTACTTATTTATTTGCTTTTGTTAACCAGAGTAGATTACTGATCCACATGGACCTTTTTACAACCCATCCCTGTCTGACTCTGTTAAAGTGGCATAGGCAAACAGAGGTGAGAGAATCAAACCCCAGAGCATGGTAAGCGGCTTATTATTATTCAAAGCCTTATTCATCTCTGCTAAATGCCAGATTATCCAAAAAAAATAAGAGAAATATTTCAGGCAAGTTGTTTATGAACACAGCATGACATAGTGTGGTGATATTATGATTTTATATAGTATTATGCCATGTTTGGGTGTGGATTAGCCATAGATTTGCCCAGTGCTGGTATGGTTTGGTTATGAGGATGAAGATTGACTTGACCAAACTTCAAAGTTGGGTATGATTTTAATCCCAGCGTAACCATCATTCAAACATGCTATATTGTACTGTAGGTATTACTTAGGTAGTATATATATATATATATATATATATATATATATATATATATATGTGTGTGTGTGTGTGTGTGTGTGTATATATATATATATATATATATATATATGTATATGTATATATATATATATATATATATATATATATATATATATATACACACACATATACACATGTATATATATATATATATATATATATATATATATATATATACACACAAACATATACATATATAGGTCTATTCACTTTAGTGAAGTAGCCCATATGTTGACCTCAAAACAGTCAACAAACTGAACATTAACATTCTATCACTCATATGCTGAAAAAAGAACATCTGCATATGCAATTTCTCTAAAACAAACAACAAAAAACATTGTATTTTGTGGGGAGCAAGTCCCCTGCATTGCCCCACCCCTCGTAATTAGATATACTAACTCTGTGTTTGCACAGTCCCTGGGGAAGGGGAATATTCCCCTATCTGGAGACTGTTGATCTTGCATAGCTGTTGACCACCTGCATATGTCGACCACATGCTGTTGATTAAACAGATGTTGACCAACAAGCATTTAGACTAAATGCAGGACTCCCCTCTCTCTCTGTCTCTTTATATATATATATATATATATATATATTTTTTTTATGGGTTTGTACTCTCTTTAGTTTCTCACAAGGATATTCATCTATGAGGATCTAAAGAAGACTAGCCTTATATCCCATGGTAGATTTTTTAGCACTTATCACAAAGGGTTGACTCAGTGGTAGGTGGAACATCACCTAATAATAATGTACCATCTGAAATTACAAATTAGAGTAATTTTAGTACTAATCCAGAGGTACCGCATAACCAAAACTGACTTGATTTTGGATATTGTTGGAAGTCTGGTGAATAAATCTCCAGCCCCTTTTCACTGTAATGTTAAATCCAGCACTAATGAAGGGTCAGCCTTGTCTACTCTGGATACTCAACATATTTGAGAAGAAAGTCACTAAAAATCTTTGCAATTAGACAAAATACCATTTTGAGGGAAAGTTTGAGAAAAAGACATGTTCCTAAGAGTTTATGATTGTGGAAATTCCCTAATGGGATCCAAGAGACTCAGTCCTGTATAATGAACTAGTAGAATTATTCAACAGAACTGGGCTAGAAATGATGAATATTTTAATTAGACACAATGACAGGGAAATGGACATGTTGTCTACTGAGTTTAAGAGGGTGGAAGGAAATATGAAGTCTGATTTATTGTTTGAACTTAAAACTGAGTTTGATGATATCCTAAAAGGGAAACAGAAAAAAAATTGTTTAGAAACAATAAAGATTTTTTTAAACCATTGTGCCTATCCAACACATAAGATTTGTCAGAGAGATAGTACAGACTTGCATAATAAAATTGAGGTGTCACACTTTGACAGCACTGTGTTTTGCAATAGATGTGGGTATTTTTTTTTTTAATTTCCTCCCCACAAGAGATTGGAGAGATTAGCAGGACAACAAGCCAATCAGTAATCGGCTTGACAGATCCCACTGGGGGGTGTGAGAGAATGTGTGAAAGGCAATTACAGAACAACTAAAGATTCAAATGATTGTTTGGGGAAAGTAGGCTTTTAAAATTTTCAGCTACAGCAGTCTCACTATGACTCCTTTGTTCTTTGATTTGTTTTGCAAAAGTGTTACCTTTATTTCAGTGAAGAAAATTAGCATTGTTGATCTAATTTAGGAAGTTCTTTGTTAGGAAAAAGAATTTGGACTTGGTCCTTCCTAACAATGACAATAATAGACTAGTAAGTGATTCACTGATTCCATCACAAACAATTCTGTTTAACCCCACACTGAATGCTAGTTTTGTAGCATTTGAAAAACTGTAAAATGAACTTTAGATCATTGATATAGCCAGATTGTAGATCTAAGTTATATAACTTAACAAATGACAAACATTTATTATTCAGAAATTTGCACTTTGATAGATTGATTAAGGTGATGAAACTGGATTGGGGGAGGGGAATTGCACTAATTGACCATAACAGAATAGGCTGTGTTGAGGCTCCACACTTGAAGTAGAGGTCACCTCTTAATAGCCCATAAGATACTGAACAGGAGGACAGGGCTTTGAGACAGTTTGCATCATTTTTATGATTTTTGCCCTTGTTTATTTAGTGAGAAAGACATTTTGTGTGTTCCAGTTGTAATATATTTGGAGAGGTACATACCGAAAGGGGTATTATACTCAATAATTGGACTAATGAGTGATGAGTATAGCTGAATGATTTTATTTATTTAAATGCATTTATCAGGGTAGAACACTGATCAAACAAGGACCAATACAGGCTCAGTTCTGTTATATCATAATGTAATAAAATAATTTCAGTATGCAAATAACAATGGTTTACATTTATGAGTAAGCACAGATGATCTAATAAACCAAATATATACATACTGATACATACTTGTTAAGTTAGAAGAAATAGAAGTGCTGGAGATACAGGTAGTAGTCTTTAGGTAAGGAAAGCTAGCAGAGACCTGTGAGATGAACAAGGGGATTAGAGTATGTATAAAGGGTTTAAAACTGGAGCCCATACATTTAAATAAAAACTGTGTGATGAAATAGGACCTCCTTACAATAGTGGATAAGTGGTAATCAATGGACAGTTTGTTGTCAATATATGATCCCAGATACTTGACTACAGTATCAATTTTCGGGGATGTGTTGTTAGTGTGATAGAAGGGGAGGCATGTTTACAAAAGAATAAGATTATAAATTTCTTGGCATTTAGTTTTAGCGCATGGTTTTGATGCCAGGAATTTGTTTGAGACAGGCACTTTTGGGGGATCATAGTGTCCCCTGAGGAGTTTATACTTGCATCATGTTTACAGTCATCTGTTGACTTGATCAGCCACAAACCCTTAGCATTAACTTTGACCTCCAGGAAGTAAATGCCAAAGACAAGTAGCCTAAGCACCAAAACCTGGGGTATACTGTTAATGACTGTTTTTTTAAAAGAGGTGGAGCTGCCTGCCCTTATTTCCTGGGTTCTACCTTTGAGCCAATTTCCTAACCAATGAGTTACATAGGGATCTGCATTTAAGTCGGACAGATTATCTATGATACCTGAGTGTGGGATGGGGTTGAATGTCTTTGCAAGTTCTAGATATGTAGTGTACAATGATTTGCTCTTATACTTTGCTACATTAAGTTTTTTAAAGAAGTTGATCAGAGTAAGTAGGCAGGATGTACACTTGATGAATCCAGACTGATTTGGGTCAAGAGTCTGTAGGCTACCTATATCCTTATTTATTAATACTATAATGATCTTTTCCATAGCCTTACAGTTGGGGCTGGTCAGTCTTATGGGGTCCATTGAATGCCAACCTTTGTGCAAGGGAATGACAATACCTCTCATCCTCTTAGAATAAGAAATCTGGACAAACAAAAAATAATAGGGAGACAAAGGCCCAAAAGTAGGGACAAATTTTAAAAGTTGTTTGTATAAACTTAGAAAGTTGCTAGAATAAAAGGTTTTATGTTAACATACATTTTCTGAAGGATGTAAAGTCTGAAACATAAATGTCTCTTATTATTTACTGAATTCAGTCCTCAATGATCTGCCAGAAAACCACAAATTTTATGAGGAACAGACAAAAAATATGAGGAAAAATCTGGACATTCTGTGAAAATCTGGACACTTGAGAGCTATGGGAATGACTGTTGCTGTCACCCATTCATCTGGTGTGAAGCCTGTTTTAAGGCTGATAATGATTAGCCTCTGTAGGGTGTCTGACGAGTAATACATGTTCAAGGATGACCATTAGGCAGCCAGTAATGTTGTCTAGCCCCATAGAAATAGATTTATTGTCCTTTGATAACAACTTGAAGACTTGTGCTTGGAAGACTTGAGAGAGGTGTAGATGCAGTTGTGTGATCCGAGAATACTGGGGTGGAAGGAGGGGTAAAATTTAAGTTTTTCTGCTAGCAGATTGACAGTATCCTCTGGGTCTGATTTTGTAATATAATTTACTGTTAGCTCTGCTATTTCTGAAGCTTCTAACATAGTTAAAGAGGGCATTGTGGTTATCCTTTACTTTGGTGGCTATTTTGACCTCAAATCTGGCTTTGGTTGATTTGATCTGGGTCTGGAGTTCATTGATTGGTTTAGAAAGGGAGTTTTTAGCATCTTAAGAGTTAAATTTATTTTTGCGTGCAATGAGTTTTTTTTTGTAGAGCCTGTTTATTCTAGTCATAGGTGACTCCATAGTGAGACACACCAATGTAACACTTATTAGGCTGTGCAACTGTCACACCATATGGATTTATTTTTGAATTTGCATGGTATTTATTTCTGAGGGTGACATATACATCTATGCAGCTGTTTACTTGTACATAGAATTTTGTAGTAATGGATTCTAAATAAGCAGGGGGTTGGTCAAGATGGAAGGGGCTTTTTGAATTTAGTTTTAGTTGGTTAGCCTTTCCATAATCTCTGAAATTGCCTCTGGCATCAGTTTTGTGGTGATTGCACCTGATTTATTGTCTGATTTGACAAGGGAGGAAATTATAATTTGTAGGGGGCAAAGCTACCCCATACTGGTAAACACCAAATTCAGGACTTTGTCACCCCTGATTGGGGTTTAAATGGTCCAGAGAGTTTCTATTGACAAACTCCTGAAATTTCTGAAGAAACATGCTTGAGGATGTATATGTACTCCAGTTTATGGAGGGGTAGTTGAAGTCTCTAAGGAAAATGGTGTTTGGCTTAATATATAGAAATTCCATACTAGTTAGGTAGGTAGTGTGGGCTGAAGAGGACATAGAGGGGTTCCAGTAGTTAGCTATGATATGATAAGGGTTTTTGTTAATAGTAGGCTGGACACAGAGGAGTTGTCATTATAGCGTATGAGGAGTCTGGGGGATAAAGTTTTTTTTTTTTTGAGAATAGGAAGAAGCTGCAACTTTTAGTGCCTTTGTCTAATGTGGTGGGTCTGAACATGTAATAGGCATTGAAAGCATGCACTGATGAAGTGCTTTCATTGGTCTTTTACCAGGTCGCTATGATGATGCATAAGGAGTACTTGTAAGAAGTAGAGTTTTTTTAATGCTGCTGTTATTGAGCAGTGATACCTTAATGTTATCTAGATTCTGTTTTGTTATGTTGAAAGATTTTGAAGACTGACTTTAACTAAAAAAGGCAGTATGGGGGCGTAGAGAAGGATTTAGCCAATATACAAAAGCCTTTGGGAGGAGAGGTGCAGGCCATCCTTGGCAAAGCAGTTGTGAGAGTCTGCCATCTCCTCTCAGGCTGTTATATATTGTATTCCCTTTGAATGACAGCAGAAGATAAGCCAATTGTTGAAAATTATAATCTTTTCTTTATACTTTGGCATCATTCTTGGTGATAGTAGAATGCTGTAAAAGGCCAGGTTCATACCAGCATCTGAAACATATTCCGAGAGCTCCATCATATTTCTCTCCATATAGTCTAGAGAGGAACAACTCAAGTCATGTGCACCCATGTGTACTACGACTGGTTCATATGTGTACTTACTGTGCATGTAGAATTCTGGCACTGATAGGCAGCTGACTATGACCCTTGCACAGCCTAATGAGTGCTGAGTTGGTGAGTCTCACTATGGAGTCACCTTTGGCTAGGCTGTTGGATTGTGTGGGGTTTTGCTTTATGGGCTTTTGAACTGAGTCAGTGTGAGTCTTAGATGTATGTTTCATGGTGGGTGCTGCCTGTGCTCTATGTTTGTGAGGTTGCTGAAGATACTTATTTCTTAGGTTTTACTTCTAAGAACCTCACTTGCTTTTGTTGTGGCGTTGTGTGAGAGTTTTGCCTCTGATAATATTGCATGACTATATCTCTCACACACTGTCCACTGGTTTAAGTAGTTGTTGGTTGATGATAAACATGAGACAATTGCTACAGTGTTGTTGGTTGATGATAAACATGAGACAATTGCTACAGTGCTTCAGGATGCTCATTTCAACCAGGTTGACCACAGAGATGGTTGGAAAGTGCAATTCCACAGTTCCAAATGCTTGCTAACGTGGGCTGCAGGGGGAGTTGCACCTGTGAGATTTGGGATTGATTTACTAGAGGTGCTATTTGTCTAAAACAAACAATCTAAATCTACAAACAAGGAACAATGCATCAGCTAGGGTAAACATATCTGTCTAAAACAAACATTATTAGACACTTAGCTTTATAACTTTACCAGTCAGGAATTGCCTTAAAGGAAACACAAGTGTTAAACTAACCAGACTGTTAGTAACCACATAAGAAAGAAACTATGGTGTAATGCTTATGATTAGATCACTTAAATGGCAAAATGCAATGCAATTATTTTCTAGAATTACTAATATAGACTTAAAGATCGTATCTGAAGCAACTGCAGTGTTAAAATGAACTTAAAAAAAAAGAAAAATCTTCACTTATCTTTGTTCCTGCATGTATTATAATTATTATTTATTTTTCACTTGCCCTCTATCCCCAGTGCATACTTCTCCATATTTATTTCTTTCACCTTTGCACAGATTGGGTGTTAACTGAAGGATCCCCTCCCTACAGAGTAAAGATGGTCAAATTTCTGACCAGCACTTCATACAGCCTTTGGTCTTCCATGATAGGGACTAAAGGTTCAGTGAGATGTAGCTAATCCAAACCTCCCCCTGCCAAACAACCAGAAAAAATTAACACTGATACTGTCTAGAGGCATTATGCTCCTCACAGCATCTAAGGGGGGTGGGGGGTGGAGGCACACTCCATTTTGCTCCTGTTCTTTCTGCATCTTGTGGAGGTACGTGTGGGGGGGGGGGGGGTACTCAGAATTGTATTGCTCTAGGTGCCAGTGCAACTCACATCCATTGATGTCCTACAAAATGGTCTAACCCCCATTTATGCTAATGGTTAGTTGTTTGCAGACCATAAACTAAAATGGCAAACAATTCAGTGTAAGTGCAATCCCTTGAAATCAGCTGCCCTTTCCGTGAACTGTATTTAGTCCTAAGTCCAGATTGTTAGCAATGCTAGCAGATGTTTAGTTGGTGATACCAGGGTTTTGTTTTCTGAAATGTTAAGCTGTTTATGCAGTTAAAGGAGATCTAGTTTACACTTTTATGAGTATTTGTTTATACAATGCCATCTACATTCTGTCATGCATTACATTTATGATTATGAAGTACAAATGGATCAAATAAGTATCATTTTCAGCAACTATATACTGTAAAAATCCTCAAAGACCATCGTCAACAGATTTACTATGTAATCCAAACTTGTTTCTAGGTATGACATGTTTGGGGGTAGCCATTAGCAGTGAGTTTTCCGTATCAGCCTAAGAAAGCCTGCTATAGGACATGTCAATAAGGGACACAAGCTTTGTATGTAATGAAAATGCTGTTTGTTCCACGCTATTCATTTATCCCTTTGACTATTGAACTCTGTAATTGTAAGCTGCAGATGAACTCCCTGGACAAGGTGACATGTGGAATCACAGCGCTTTATAAATGTAGGATGCAACACTTGCTGATATTAATGTTGTAAGCGCATCACTTGCATGTCGAAGAGAATGCAGTGCACCAAAATGAGCAGTCGTAAATAGATGGCTGAGATCCACAGGCTACATCAAGCCGACAAGCAAAGTTAGAAAAAAAAAAATAACTAATCAAATTTAAAAAGGGGCTTGTTATGGATGCATACAGAAATCAAAATACTGCACATAGTTCTGTGTAAATGTTTGCTTTATTTTTTCACCCTGTGCCATGATCTGGGTGATAAACCTATTTGGCACATGTCTGATTCACATGTTAATTAAACACTATCAGTGTAATTATCCTGTAAGCAGGCTTACCATTTGGGTTCTCTTATCTGTTTGATTTAAAATACTTTTGTACACAAATGGATAGATATTATGTATTATGCTCGCTTATGAGGCACAAAGAAATCACTGGCACTTTGTTTCTAGAAAGATGAACTACCCATCCCATACATGCAATATCATTAATTAGTAAATGCATGCAGTATGGCTGTGGCACAGAAAAGCCAGGCATTTTATACATATTAAATGTGCTGTTTGGCTTATGTATGACCACACAGTCAGCATGCAACTGGTCATACTGGAAGAAAAAAATAAACCTAACAAAACTGGAGTCTTCCTTTTAAAAGAAATTCCTAGTTTTGTGGCACAATGAGTCACCAAACACCAGGGAAGCTCTTACATATGTATTTATACTTCCTTAATATTAATTTGCATCTCATATCTAATGCTTTCAGTTAATACCTTTTACAAGTTAATCCTATGGACTGGACCAGAATTCCACTGCTAACAGCGAGTTGCCATTTATGCAGTAACAGCAGTGGGATGCCTGCAGCAAAGCAGTACAAGTTGCATCTCTGTATTGCTGGGTTGACTTTGGCATTTAAGATTAAAATTATAATGTAAGTAAGCTAACTGTGTGTTGAAGAGTAATAAAGCCCTGAATCATTCAGGCTGAATGAGACCCAGATGACCAGGGTTCATTTAACAGCTCTGGGTCTGGGAGGAACCAGCCAGGTAGGATAGGAGTAGGTGGTTAACAATGGTTCATCCATACTTGAAGGGGTGAGGGCAACACAGTCTGGTGAAACCCTAACAGTTGTGGTGGGGTATGCAAGCTAGCAGAAAACAGGTTGAAGACAAGCTCCCAACAAGCAATATGGATACTGTCCCTTGGGGACAGAAAGGTGGTGAAGTGCACATGTATCACAGATTCAGCACTGTTGAAGTTCTCCTCATCAGTGGTTGACCCCGGAGTAATATGAGGCAGTAATATCTACAAGTCAGTGAAAGTTAATCAGCCAACAGAACAGTGATGGAAGCAAAGCCTCTGAACAGCAGCAGCAGAAATGGTTGCTCATACTTGGTGGCTCTGCTGTGAGATCACAGCTGTTTGAAACGTGCTTCACCTTTGCTAGGTGATTCCTTGTTTCACTGATATTATGTGACCATGGAACTGGTATATCTATCTTTCTAATATGTAAGCAAATGGGCTGTGTGGGTAAAATCCCTCCGAATCCCATCCTGCATAAAAACAAAGTTTTAAGTTACTTGCAGTTTTGACAACTGTTTTGTAATGAGTTCAACTTGTCTAGTTTGCATATGAGGAGTTCACGTTTGAGGGTTTGTAATGGATCTTGTAAGCTAGAGTAAGTGGAAGTAAATGAGGGCTGCCTGGATGATACCACATCTGCCACTTCCACTTTAGTAATTGAACTGATGGCCAGCAGGCAAAGGAGATAAATTAAAATTACATTGTGACCACATCTTTTTAGGGCCATTCATTATCTGGTCAGCTTACAAAGCACAACACCACCTTTTGATTTTCAATGCAGAATCGCATGGTTGAATTAAAGTACAGCATTTTAACATTTAGAATTATTGCTTTGCAACCATTTACTCATATTATATAATGCTTTTTCTACTTAATTCTACTCCAGCATTGCATATTTAAGCATTAAAAATCAACATTTTTTATTAATGCGTTACAAGATCAGGCGTGTATCTTGCATTGCACATGAACCTTTCAAAAGAGCACCACATATCTGAGTGGTTCATTTAAACGTCTGAATTTTTATCTATCTGTAATGTATGTATACCTACAGATGTTTGGTAATTTACAACTTTTTATATAGCTTTGATCTTCTGTACACAGCTTAAAAAATGCAAAGAAATTAGTGTGATAAAAATACTCTTAGTATTGTACTAGCTAGGTTATGTTACTGCTGTGCTTGACCTTCTGGGCAGTGGCTTGTAATCTGAATAATTTCTAACAATATGAGTACTAGTTGACAAATCATTACGTACTGAACTAGGAGTGTATTGTCAAAATCTGAAAAAATAATCGGAAAAGAAGTTCAGAAGTGAGCAATGTCTGTGTTAAGTGATTTCTGCTGTTGCTCTCATCTGTCATTGAGCCCTTTTTAACTTGAATTAAATATGAGTTAGAGTTAAATGAAGATAAATATTTGGTTTACCTCATACTTTTTACTAATAAAAAACATATTCTTTCAGAGGTATATTTCCTGTCCCATTTTCCTATGTGCCTTCATTTTATTTTTTTTTCAGAGCGTCTTCTATGAACTCCATACACGCTTGATTCTTGGTTCACTTATGTTTGGGATTTTACTTTTAAATTCATGTCTAAATGTCAGATTGGCTGGAGTACCTTTTCTTCTATTTTCTTATATAATATTTATATCCTTAGGTGCATAGCTAACATTTTTGAAATTGTACTCCAAATTTCCGAAGGCACCCTGGCCCCCAAATATTCCCCAAGGACAGTGTATATTTCTAGACAGAATATCTCTTCAGTAATTCAGAAGTAAATATAAAATGACAAGTTTTGAGAATAGAAAATGTGATTTCCTGAATTTGGATAATAAAGTGTGATGTCCCTCCTCTGGGCCAGTGATCAAGGGGTATCAATCCTCACCACTGACACTGGTGGGGAACGTTCCCTGAGAAAAAAAATAGACACACACAGTATTTTCTGATGCAGCTCTCTGCACCAAGTACAATTTCCCTTAAGAGCACACAGGGAATGCACACTCCAGTCCTGGTGCTGGGCTTTCTCCCCAGGCCCCAAATAAGACTCCCCACTGACACAGCTATACAGTTGAGTAATTAGCCAGGTGTTCCAAGACAAGTCCTCCACCACCTTCTCTGTGAAATCAGTGCTCTTAGTGTCCCTGTTCAAAGTAGCTGACACACACACTCTGAGATTTAATTGCTATCACACACACACACACACACACACACACACACACACACACACACACACACACACACACACACACACACACACACACACACACACACACCTGGGAAAGGCCGGCAAAGCTTACCCACTTTGCTACTTCCACCTAGTCTATAAGGTAGATACACTGTCACCAGAACACCCAAAGCCAGCTACTCTAGGGCTCTTATCAGGGTACTCGATTGCTCTCAGTAAAAATGAATGCTTATACAAATGGTAATGTTTGACCAAGCAGCAAGACTTTCAGGAATGTGGAGCTACAGTGCCACTAAATAAATGCAATTACTCTCAAAGGTTAAATATTTTCTAAAAGACCAGCAACAATGAAAAGTAAATAGAAATATTTAATAATAAATAATAAAATAGAAAACATGAAAATGCTGAATATCTAATTATAATAAAAACAGAGTTTCAATTCACAGGAAATATAAAAAAACAATGCAGATGGAAAGAGTCAGAAAAACAAAATTTAGCTAATCGCACTATATTTTCTAACTGACTGAAGAATTACGTTCCCTAGTTACTTGCTAAAACAAGGTAAGATGAAGGTGCATGAGTGTGTCTTGTCAGGTCCCAGAAAACATTATGCATCTATCACACATTCCACTAGTATTCAAATACAATTTCACTGCTGGCTACAGAATGACATCACATCTGGTCACCTGACACTGTGGTTCCCACACTACCCCCTTCACTAGCAATTGAGCCAGGAATTGGCACAGAGGTGTCACAATACACACATAGAACTTTGCTAGAACTTAATACAGCATCTGGAAGCTATAAAACAATTCCAACACTTCCACCCTTCCTGCATATTGTTTTTTCACAGACATTGGGTCTTTGGCTGCATTCAGACCTATGAGATAAAATCTTTATGGCCTAAACCAGGTCATTTAATTTCAGGCTACTTTTCTTAGGGTTAGCTGGACTGAGCTTAACCCCTTCCCTTCCAGTATCCTCTGTTAAATTATATACATTTAATCAGTTACAATACAGTCTGACATACATGTATATTTCTTTTCTGTCCAGCAGGATCCACTGTTGATACATTTTAACACAAACACCTTTACAAATACATTTTTAACACAAGCATCTGTACAAATCTGTTTTGATATTCAAAAGACATATAATTATTTACAAAACTCCAGCTAGCTATACTGGCAAATGTTACACATACACTGCCCTACACCCCATAACATAGCTGGCACTACTTCACATCATCACATTTCTCCCCCTTTGAAGACTCAAGTTAGTTTTCAAGTGATCCTGGCAAAATGTTGCTTGAGAGAAATGAGCCTGTCTGGGAACACATTAACCCATACCGTCTTGACAGGCCATCTGCATTGGCACTGCTGACCCCAATATGGCGCTGCACCAGGTGGGTTCATCCAGGTTTCCTGGTGAACATTCCCCCAAACCCCTGTAACACTGCTCAGATTTCTCAGACTTGGGTAGGGGATAGCTGGCGAGAAATTGCTAACCGTTCCACTGAGGTGACAGTCCAAGCCTCATTAAGGAGATCAGCCACCAGTTCCCCCTCAGACTCATCCTGCCACACACTGCAAATTCTCAGCACAAGGGCCTCCCTCTCATGGGAAGGCTTCATCATGATAACATGGTACAGTTTTTACCCCTGCCTCCTGCTTAGCAGGCTTATTATGTAGCTAAAATCACTGATCTTCCTTACCACTTTGAAGGGTCCCTCTGAAGCTGTCTGCAGCTTATTGTGTCTGACAGGGATAAATGCCATAATCTGCTGTCCCTCAGCATATTCTCAGCCTTTATCACTCCTGTCATACCAGACCTTCTTCTGTTGTTGGGCTCCTGTCAGTTCTCCTGGGCAAAGCTTATGAGCTTCCTAAGCCTTGTCCTGATGTTTAGGACATATGCCACAACAGACTCCTTGTGGGATTCACACTCACCCTCCCACTCATCATGAATCAAATCAAGGGCCTCCTCATCATATGCCCATACAGCAACTCAAAGGGTGAACAACCTGTGTATTTCTGGGGTACCTGTCTGTATACAAACAGCAGATGGAGCAAATATTTATCCCACTCTCTCTTAAACTGGTCTGCAAATGCCCTTAGCATGGTCTTCAGTGTAGAACTTAACCTCTCCACAAGACCATTAGTCTGGGATGGTAGGGGTAGTCTTTAGATACTTCATCCCACAGCACTCCCACAGTCAGGCCAGAAGGTCTGACATGAAATGGCACCTCTGCCAGTCAGTAATTCTCTTGGGAAACCTACCCTACTGAAAATATCTAACAAAGCATTTGCCACCGTCTCTGCCTCAATGGAGGACATAGTCACTGCCTCAGGGTATCTAGTAGCATAATCTACTAGCACTAGGATATATTTCTTCCCTGTGGAACTTGGGGTACTCAGAGGCCCCACAATATCCATAGCTACCCTCTGAAATGGCTCCTCAATCACAAGTAAAGGCATCAAAGGAGCTTTGACCTTGTCTCCTGCCTTGCCTACTTTTTTTACACTGCTCACAGGTTCTGCAGTGCCCTGTTACATCTCTTGCAATCTCAGGCCAATAAAAGTTCTGCAAAATACAATTCTTGGTGCACTTTATGCCCATATGACCTGCAAAATGAATGTCATGGGCTATGGCTAGAAGTTCCAGATGGTAGGCTGTGGGCACTACCAACTGCTATATTAGCTCACCCTCTAGTTCTCCTTCAGGGGTCCACTCTCTATATAGTAACCCTTTGTTCCAGTATATAGATTCTGTTTTTCCTTGAGAATCAGGTACCTCTTTAGTTACCTCCCTCAGGCCTCATAATGTGTGGTCGGACAGCTGAGTCTGTCTCAACTCTACCTTTATGACCCTTCCCAGCTTCCCTTCCACAGGAAGTGTGGTATCTTCTTACAGTAGTGCCTCACTGTCAGCCTGGGTACTACCACTCACCTCTGCCCTTGCAGTCACTCTTTCCAAGTGAACACCAGCAACTATGGTTCACCTTCAGGCTCACTACTGTAGGGTAGCTCCCTTCCTGAAATAGCCATATCATCAGCCCTGGCTTCAGGTGTGGGGTATGTCTGGTTCTCCCCCAGCCTTCCAGACTGACTGCATGTAACTGCAAGCACACAAGGAATTGCATTATAAAAATCATTCCCTATCAAGACATCTGAAGGGATATCCTCAAATACACCTACTTGCTTGATTCTTTTTTCACCCTCCCAGTCAAAGTTAACCCTGGCCAAAGGTATTTGGAATGGAGTCCCTCCTAATGTTCTGATGGGAGTGGACTGCTCAGTCAAGTACTGCTCTTCTTTAACCACTGCAGGCTTCACAATGGTTATGTCAGAGACTGTCTCTCCTAGCAGTTGGCCTGTTTTCCATCCACTAAGATAGGATACAAACTCTGTTGACAGTTTGGTACCCTGTTGTCAGACAACTTACCACTAGCATACTGTTATTCCCACTAGCTTACTTCCCCACCTTGCTTCAGTGGACATCTGTATGCTACATGGCTCCCCTGGTTACATTTAAAACATCCAAACCTTGATCCTGACTGTGGTCCTGAACTAATGGCTCCCACTATTACTGGTGGATTCTGTTGGGGTGGTTTAGGCTGCCCACCATGGGTTCCCTTAAATCCATGTGCAGCACTGGGTATCCCCTTCTTGCACAGTGGTACCCTGCTTACTAAGTAGAGATCCACTTCCTCACCATCTCATCTGTAGAGTTACACTCCTGGTCTGCCAACCATATTCTCATGTCCTCAGGTAAAGTGCTAACAGCTTGTTCCTTCACCAAAAGGTATGCCAGCCTTTCAAAAGTGGTGACCTGACAACCAATCTGCCAACCAGATTCTCGTGTCCACAGGCAAAGTGCTAAGGGCTTGTTCACTCACCAAAAAGTCTGCCAGCCCTTCAAAAGTGGTGACCTGACACCCACTCACCCGTCTATGAAAACAAGTGCTTAACTCAGCAACATAATCACACAGGTCTACTACAGATAATCGAACTTTTAAAAGTTTGACTTTCATATGGCCAACACCATATGATCGAACTTTTAAAAGTTTGAACACCTGATAAAAAAAGGAAAAAAACCCCGAAAAACTTACCCTGAATGTTTTTAGCAGGGGGCAAGCACCCCTGCACCCCCCATACCCCCTGCTATTTAAATATACCAACTCCGAGATCGCACTACAGTGAGGAAAAGGGAAATATTCTCTTCCATGCTGTATAAAGATCATTCAGAACATTCAAACTTTTAAAAGTTCAGTCATATGGTCTCAGCCATATGATAGTTGAACTTTTAAAAGTTCGATCATCTGTAGTAGACCCAATCACACACACTGTCATCTGCCTTGGGTCTATGATTATGAAACTTTTTTTCTATAAGCTTCAGGTGTTCACTTTAATAAACATTTCTTTACTTGGTTATAGTCTAGACAATCAATATCAGACAATTTAGAAACTGCAGTGACAGCTTTACCATGGAGTAAGGGGGTCAGGAACCATACCCAGAGCCCTTGGTCAACATTATACTGTTTACATATCCTTTCAAACATATGAATAAAACTATCAAAATTATCACCCTCTGTAAATTGTTGAAGAAATTTACTGACCTTTATTGCTTCTGGGGTTCAGTTACTCCCTTCCCCATTACCTTCATGACCCTGGTGAAGAATCAGCATTCCCTTTTCATGTTGCCTCTGCCTCTCATTTTCTTTGGCTTCCAAATGCTGCAGTCTGTCTGCTGATTCTGCTTTTTCCTCCAAATGATGCAGTCTCTCTGCTGATTCTATTTTCAAATGTTTGGCCTCCAGTTCAAGTCTATTTAACTCCAGACAGATTTCCTCTGAGGAAAAGATGAACTGTCCATTTTCTGAGAACTGTACATCCCCAAGGCCAGTCTGGCTGTTTTCCTGGTTGCTGGTCTGTGATGCAACTGTGACTAAGGCTGCAATCATTTCCACTTTAATCAGGTTGGCATGTACCAGTCCTTTGGCTTGGCACATCTCAGCCAAATGGCTCCTTGTCATCTTGCCATAATCCTCTAGTGACATCCCTGCCTGCTCTCCCTGACTAACTAATCTAACAAAAAATATAAATAAAACTATTGTGATATGAAACTCTGAATGTCTACCATGTGGCTGCTTGAGAGTACAAACACCTTATTTAGTGATCACAGTTTACAGGCTACAAGAGTTCAATATCCACCCCACTGAATCCCAATATGTGATGTGGTGAGCACACCACTGCCAACCAAGCTGTAGCTGCTGTTTCTAATTGTCTGATATTGATTGTCTAGACTATAACCAAGTGAAGAAATGTTTATTAGAGCGAACACATGAAGCTTATAGAAAAAAGTTTCATGAGCATAGACGCAAGGCAGATGAAAGTGTGTGTGATTATATTGCTGAGTTAAGCACTTATTTTCATAGGTGGGTGAGTAGGTATCAGGTCATCACGTTTGAAGGGCTGGCAGTGCTTGAGGGAGTCAAACAAATTCTGAGGGAGGAGATAAAGGAAATGTTGGAACTGGGGATAATCCAGGAGTCCAGCAGTCCCTGGGCCTCCCCAGTGGTACTGGTACCAAAGAAGGATGGTAGCACCAGATTCTGTGTGGACTACAGGAAACTAAATAGTCACACAGAGTCAGATGCTTACCCCATACCTAGGGCAGATGAAGCTGGGTGGAGCTAAGTATCTTACCACTATTGATCTTACCAAGGGCTACTGGCAGGTGCCCTTGACTCCCAATGCTAGAGAGAGGTCAGCCTTTGTGACTTCTTTTGGCTTGCATGAATTCATGAAGATGCCCTTTGGGATGGAAAATGCCCCAGTGACTTTCCAGGGGCTGGTAGATCATATCCTAGTAGGAGCAGGAGATTTTACCCTTGCTTACCTGGATGATATTCCTGTCTACATAAATTCCTGGCAAGACCATCTTCAGCATGTCAGGGAGGTGCTGGGCAGACTACAGAGGGCAGGGTTGACCATTAAGCCCAGTAAGTGTCAGGTTCATATGGCAGAGGTCTCCTGCCTGGGACATAGAGTGGGCTGTGGTGAGATCAGGCCAGAACCTGCTAAAGTGGAAGCCATTCAGGCATGGCCTACTCTTGTTACCAAAATACAGGTGAGGGCATTCTTAGGGACAGCAGGGTACTATAGAAAGTTTGTCCCCAATTATAGTACCATAGCTGCTCCCCTCACAGACCAGACAAGGTAAAACAGACCAGCATGTGAGCAGGCATGCCAGAAGCTTAAAGGGGCTTTGGGAGGACCCCCTGTGTTAGCCAGTCCAGATTAAAGTAAATAATTTGTTGTGCAGGTGGATGCTTCAAACCATGGGGGCTGTATTTAGCCAGGTTTGCTCAGAGGAAGAAAAGCATGCAGTGGTATATCTCAGCCATAGGCTCCAACCCAGGAAGGAATGCTATGCAGCTGTAGAAAAGGAATGTCTAGCCATAGTAAGGCATTGCAAAAACTTCAGCCTTATCTGTATGGAAGGAAATCCACTATAGTTACAGACCACAATCCCTTAACATGGCTACATCGAGCCAGCCAGCAAAATTCAAAGCTGGTAAGGTGGAGCCTAGGGTTGCAGGCATATGATATGACAGTGCAGTACTGCAGTGAGATTAGCAATGCCAATGCAGATGGGCTTTCAAGACAGGGTATGGGGTAATTTATTTCCAGATAGGCTCATCCCTCTCAAGCAATATTTCTCAAGGGGTACTTGAAAAAACTCGCTTGAGTCTTTGAAGGGGGGAGAAGTGTGACGGAAGGAGGTACTGCCAGCACAGCAAGCTGGAATTTTGTAAATAATTATGTCATTTGTGAATGTCAAACTGATTCATACAAGATGCTGGTGTTACAAATGTATTACTACTGTATGCCATGTGTGTATCAAACTGATTTGTACAGACGTTTGTGTGGAAAAGGTATTTGTAAAGTACTTGTGTTTGAAATGTATAAACAGTGCACCTCTTTAGAGAGAACAGAAATGTACATGCACTACTGTAACTGTTTAAATGCATATGTTTTAACAGAGGAAACTGGAGGGTTAACCTCAGTCCAGCAAACTTTAGAAAAATATCTGAAATTAAATCACTTTATAGGCTAAGCCATAAAGATGTTATCTCACAGGTTTCAAGGGAGCCATATACACAAAATCTGTACTAGGAAGCTTGCTGTATTGTCTTTGAGGTGAACTAATTACACTCTAGAAGCATGAAGGTGTGCAGTTGTTTTATGACTTTCAGCACCTGCCAAAGATCTGAGCAAAAGCCCTTGTGTATGTATTTTTACAGGTAGGTGCTAAATACTGCCAACTACCAGCAATGGGGGTTTGCATGAGAACTAGAAGTCAGATGACCAGAAATTATGTCATTCTGCAAGCTGTAATATTTTAGATATTATTTTGAGAAGTCTCTTAGAGAGACAGAGCATTCTGTATTGGGTCTTGAGTCTTGGGCCTGACAACAACATGAAGAACCATTCACCACACCATTTGCCTTTCTCTGACTAAGTTATTAGAGTATAGTGACTCTCTTAGATTCAGTCAGTAATATAGTGAAGCTAAGTTTAGATATTATTTTTCTTTATTTGTGTGAGCCTGTACTGTAATGTTATTATAAATATTTCCTGTGGTTTTGAACTCTGTCAGTGTGAATTGAAATCTAGTATTGTCTTGTTTTTTTATTATTTATTATTAAATATGTTTAAACCTTTAGTTGTGGCTGATATTTGTAGAGATATTTAAGTTCTGAGAGTACTAGCATATTTATTTGGTGACACTGTGTGGACCACTCATAATAGCCTTGCTCTTGGTCAAGCTACCATTTGTATTAATATTAATTTCAGTCAATATATTGGGTACCCTTGAAGAGCCTTAAGGTAGCTGACAGGAGTGTCTGGTGGCAGTCAAGTACCTTATAGTCAGGGCAGAAGGGAGCATAGCCAGTAAACCTGTGACAGCCTTTCCTAGATGTGTGTGTATGTATGTGTAAATCAAATCTCAAAGAGTGTGTGTGTCAGCTAATTAGACAGGGGCATGAAGCACTGGTTGGACAGAGAGGATGCTGGATGCCTTGGCTTGGACACTCAGTTGAGATCTCAACTCTATAGCTGTGCCAGTGGGGAGTCGTACTGGGGATCTGGAGAAAGAGGGAGAAACCAGCCCCAGACTGACTGTGGTCTCTGTGAGCTCTTAAGGGAAATTGCACTTGATGCAGAGAGCTGCATATGGAAATATTATGTGTGTACCTGTCATCCTCTCAGTGAACATCCCCCACTGTTGCCAGTGGTGAGGACTGAGGCTCCTTGATTATTGGTCCACTGGTGGGTCCTCACACCACCTATCAAAAGAAGTGCTTAGCTCAGCAATATAATCACATGCACTTTCATCTGCCTTATGTCTGTGATCACCAAACATTTTTCTGTAAGCTTCAGGTGTTAATTTATAACATTCCAATAAACATTGTTTAACCTTGTCATAATTTAAACAATCAGTATCAGACAATTTAGAAACAGTGGTTACAGCTTTGCCATGGAGTAAGGGAGGCAGGAACTGTAGCGAGAGCCCTTGGTCAACATCATATTGTTTACCTACTCTTTCAAATATATGAATAAAACTATCACAATGATCACCTTCTGTATACTGTGGAAGAAATGTACTGACCTTTGTTAGTTCTGGGGTTTGGTTATTCTCCTCCCCATTACCCCCATGTTCCCGTCGGAAAATCAGCATGTCCTTCTCATGTTGCTGCTGCTTCTCATTTCCTTCAGCCTCTAAACATCACAGTCTCTAATTTTTTTGACCTACAAAATGCCACAGTCTCTCTGCCGATTCTAATTCCGTATGTTTTGCCTCCAGTTCAAGTCTCTTTAATTTCAGACAGGTTTTTAAATTCTCTGAGGAAAAGGTGAACTCTCCTGTTTCTGAGGGCTGCACATCCCCATCACCAGACTGGTTGCACTCCTTGTTGATGGTCTGTGCTGCAGCTGTGACTAAGGCTGAAATAATTTTCTCTTTAGTCAGGTCGGCATGCACCAGTCCTTTGGATCTGTACATCTTAGCCAACTGGTTCACTGTCAACCTGCCGTAATCCTCTGCTGACATCTTTGCCTACTTTCCCTGACTAAACTAAACTAAAAAAAAATAAAACTGTTGTGAAACTTTGTATGTTTACCTTATGGCTGCTGAGAGTGCACACGTCTTTAGTGACAACTGCTTACAGGCTACAGAAGTTCAAAATTAATATCTATATCGCTGCTCATCAATATGTGACATCCCTCCTCTGGGCCAGTAATCTAGAAGCCTCAATCCTCACCATTGACACCGGTGGGGAATTCTCACTGAGAAAAAAATAGACACACACAGTATTTTCAGATGCAGCTCTCTGCATCAAGTACAATTTCCCTTAAGAGCACACAGGGAATGCACAGTTCAGTCCTGGGGCTAAGCTTTCTCTCCAGTCCCCAAATAAGACTCCCCACTGACACAGCTATAGAGTTGAGTCCATAACCAGATGTTTCAAGCCAAGTCCTCCACCACCCTTTCTGTAAAATCAGTGCTCTCTGTGTCTCTGTTCACAGTAGCTGACACACACACAGTCTTTGAGATTTGATACACACACACACACACACACACACACACACACACACACACACACACCTGGAAAGGCTGGCACTGCCCACCTAGTTTGCCACCTCCAGCCAGACTATGAGGTAGATACACTGCCACCAGAACCCCAAAGCCAACTACTCTAAGGCTCTTACCAGGGTACCCAATTACTCTCAGTAAAATTAATACGTATGCAAATGGTAATATCTGACCAAGTAGCAAGACTTTCAGGAACATGGAACCACAGTGCCACTAAATAAATGCAATTACTCTTAAAGGTTAAATAATAAAATAGAAAACATGAAAATACTGAATATCTATTTACAGTAAACACCAGAGTTTCAAGTCACAGGAAATATAAAGAACAGCATGGATAGAAAGACAATATTTAGCTAATCTCACATTTTTAACACAAGCACCTGTACAAATACATTTTTAACACAAGTATCTGTACAAATCACTTTGATATTCAAATGCAATTCTTTACAAAACCCCAGCTACCTATGCTGGTATATGTTACACATGCACTGCCCTACTCCCCCTAGCACAGCTGGCACTACCTCACATCATCACAAAAGGTTATACACATGATGAGGTTATTGTGTCTTTTTGGGGTATACAGATGTGTGTTATGCAAATTATTCAAATTATGAAATATGCAGAAAATATTAAGAGAACTACATGATTGTGTTTTAATAATTCTTTCCCTATATATGCAAAGCAAAGAATTTCCTATAGTCAAGTTAAAGTGGTATGCAGAAGCACTAGTAAAGATGACATGCTTTTTCATTGGGCTATCTCAGTTTTTTCGTTTCATAAATTGCATTTCCATATATACTGCCTCCCTTTTCACCTGCAAATTTTCTTTTTAATATAGTTAAAGTGATGTGAATTTCTACAGACATTTTGTTTAAGCATTTAGCTGATGTTAAATACGTCTGGTTAGAAAATACCCTTTTCAGTCATGTTTTTGAGATGGGTCCCAATGTAATTTTTATTTTTTGCAGCATTTTTGTTTTGCATGATATCCATCTGGGTAGAGATTTGGATAAAATTAATGAATGAAGCTAATTAGAAGAATATTCTACATGCATACAATTATCTTGGTCTGAATGACTGTTTCTCTTTTATCATTTTTAAAGGCTAGGGCTTTGAAATGAAATGAAAATACAATTTAACAATGATAAATTTAACATGAGTTATATTTTTGTAATTATACAATAATATGATTTATTAGATTTTAATAGAGTATTTATGAAAGGGTTATAGTAGAGTGTGTTTCTTTAAAAGTATCTAGATAGTGCAAACTTGGATTCCTGTCAATTCCCTGAAGGTAGTTTTGGTGAGCATAAAAGGATAAATGTAAGTTCACCAAAACTACTTTGATCAGTAGTGGAGTTTGCTTCTTTCTCCACTCCTGTGTATCATTGGAGATGGTCTATATATGTTTGGGATGTGTGGGTGTCTTCCCTACAGAGTAGGAGGACAGAGTGGCTAGCTCCCTGCATCAAAATGGTTCCTTGAAGGTTTGGTGAAAGTAGTTTGTTGAACATTTTTCAGTTTTTCTACATTCACCAAAACTGCCTTTAGCAAAATGATATGAATCTCAGAAAACTTATGTCATCCAGCCTTTCATGCTTTGCTGGCTTTTAATGAGCTGAAATGTCCTGATGAAATGAATTTTACTTTGATTCTTTCTTAGTGGAAAAGCACTTCTGTACAGAAATGTGACACCTATGCTAGTCTACATTAAACTGTCTTATTTAGTGCTTCATTGTTATCTGTTTCTCTTACTTTGGAGCATCCATTGTGGCTTGTACATCATACAGCTCAGTTGTTATTTACATGTTCAAGGCTTTGTGGGTAATTTAAAATTCTATGTAAATAAACAAAAGGAAATTTAACAGAAAATGGGAAGTTTTGGATTCAGAAGTCATTTTTTTTCCTCTCTGCTGATGTTACTAAACTGAAGAACTGAATGGTTTGTTTTGTTAATAAGAGATATAGTAGTTTGTAGTATAAACATTGATTAAATAAGGTCAGGCAATTAACAAGAGCAAAACTTACCTTAGCAAAAGTTATAGATGTATGCAGATTGAGTGAAATTACAAGTGCACAGTTACATAAATTAACTGAGGAAATATGTGTGTAAAATAAAATGCGAGTTACGTAAAGTGATTAGATCTGAACTAGAGTAGCAGAATGTATTCATAATGTGAATACAAAGAGATTATGTGTATCTGTACACATTGAGGAGCACTGATGCAACCAAAGAGATATCTCAAATACTTTACAGAGCCATAATGATGATATACTTCATAGTTATGCTGGTTTATTTACAGGCTAAGTAAGTCTGCCAGGAAAATATCATGTATAGATAAATTATGATACAGTAAGAATGACATATGTTTTAAGGAAAGTACCATGAGCGCCAAGGAGTAGCATTGACCAGGAACTGAAACCAATAGAAAACATTGGTGTCATGAGGAAGCTAAAAGAACCAATAGAAGGAGTGAAAGGTATGGTTACATTTAAAAGTAAGACATAGTTCATGTAAGGTCTGAATAAAATCCAAACCATAGGATGAAAAGTTCACACAGCCAAACCATTCACTAAAATCTACAAGAAAGACCCTGTCCAGCTGGAGTCTTCACTGTATTAATACCTTAAATCTCTTGCTGTGAAAACCAATGGGATATATACAAATCATTTCCATGCTAGTGTTTCAGCAACATGGCTTCTTAATGTCTGTGATGTTTTACTTTTTAAGTCTTTACTGTTGCATTCAGACCAATAATGCCAATGTAGATATGCCAAGTTTCACTCATTTCCTGGGCTCATCAGTACAGCATAAATGGATTATTTGGCCATAGTTTGGAAACACAAAAATGAGTGTTTCCAAAGTATAGATAAACAATCTTCTTATGCAGTATTAATTAAAGTAAAAAGAATCTAGTTAAAATTATTCTGGAGAAGAAGTTTACCATGAATCCCATGTAAGATTTTAACTCTCCCTAAAACAAATTTTCAATATATTGTAAATGGCCCTGAATTGCCTTTCTTTTTCAAATTTGAATTAACGTTGTGTAATTGAATATAACTTTAAATAATCATAATAACGAGATTATTAACTCTGGCAATTGAATTTATCAACATAATTACATCAATTTGATTCTTAGTACTCATTAGAAATTCACATGTAACAAATGCAATATCTTTTTAAAAAGTTTGGTGCAATTTTCCCTGGTATTACTAGCCTTATTTTTCATGGTTACCCTCTAGTTTGAAGACAGATATAAGTAATATTTTGTAACTGAAACTGGATAAGTCCTTTCTCATGATCATTCCATCTTTATTATGGGAAATACTTTCTGTGTTAACTAATATGACCAATTCATTTAAATTAAACATTATTCACATCAGAATGGGAAAAGTTGCCAATTAGTTTTCAAATATTTGTCAAGTGAGAAAATAATGTTATCTAATTTATGAAAGATGGTTACTAAACTAATCCATTAATTAATATATTTTTCTGATTGGAGAAAGGAGTTTTCCATCCTACTTTTGTAAAAATATGGAGATTTTATAGTTTATACAGGAATCATACCATTCAGCAGAAAAAAAAAATACGAGGGTTTATTTTAACCCTTCTAGAATAGGTTGGAAATTTCTGGGAAAACTTTGTCAGCACAGTAGTGGTCTTTTCAGTATACTTAATACACGGTGGTCATGCTCCAGAAGCTATCCCTAGTGGTTGAAAACTTGTGAATTATTTAAAACTAAAACTGGAAAAATAATTGTTAATTTTCAATCTAGATTTTATGCATTATAAATGATTATTTTGCAGATATCTCTAACCTTATATTGTTGGAAAGTTTAGGTAATACAAGTATGATTTCTGAAGTGTGGAATCTGTCTTGTGTATTCAGTTCAGAATTTCCTTTAGAGAAACAATGGTTCTTATTTAACTAATTTAAGAATTATAAACAGAATAATTGTATATAAAGTTAGTGAATACTTTGTACATGTACTTTAAATTAATTTTGACATATCTGTCTACCAACTCATTCAATGATGAGTATTTGTCAGTGGCACATTCATTTGAAATAAAACTCAGTGGCATAACTAAAAATGCTAAATGATGATATATCAAGGTACTTCATTTGGGCCTGTCTGCATTTTACAAATCTCATTTGCTGCTTTGCTTCTCCCACAAAGTTGTACTCACCACTTTGAATGCTGTAAGTCAGTGTTGAAATTATGAGAGCAGTGCTGTGGTATGGAGTGCTGTGGTATGGAGTTGAATAATTTTAAATCTCCACTTTCAGTGTTTCATGTAAAGGTGCATATATTGTCAGAAGTCACATGGTATACATTTAAAGCAAGCTGATCTGAAACTTTTGATCATTTTGAGAGTTTGGTAAGCCATTTGTCTAATGGTATTTTTCATGCAACTTGGTTATGTTAGATAACATATTTATTCTGTAGTGTGAACTTGTAAAAGAAACCAAACCCAAACTTTTAAAAATTCAAGAAAGCACGGAAGCCACTGCAAGACACACTGAGTTTAATATAAAGTATAAACAGATAAGCGCTTTCGTCTTTACACAATAAAATGACTTCTTCAGATTAAAAAAAACACACAAGAACAGAGTATTTAAAATCCACTCTATGAAGTCACATGCCCAGTAGTTGTTACAATGTGCCATTTGACTAATGTTTAAAAGAAACTAAAACTGTCTTATCGTAGAGCCATCTAAATAAAAAGCATCAGGATAAAAGCAATTTTTAACAGTCATCACTAAAACTGTTAATACACTTAAAAAATAAACACATTTATCATTGATAGGCTTTAAGTTTAAGCAAACAAGTAATAGAAGAAAGTTCATTTAGACCTGGGCTGCTGCTTGCATTAAAACGAAGCTGCCATATTAACTCTTTCTTTTCAAGCAGCAACCCCTAAGGTCCCCCCTGTGTTTCAATTCTACCTGTTCAAACACTGTAAATTTAAATTCATGTTCCAAGTATGACATAAAGTGCTTAGACAATGCATTAGTTTTACTTTTGTTCCATATTGCATATAAATATTCATAAATTCTGTCTTTTAACATACATACAGGTGATCTGCTGTGGCGACCCCTAACCGGGAAAAGCCGAAAGAAGAAGGCAGTCTTTCCAATATTTTACAGCCTTGACATAGGGCTAAATAAATGTCCCATTCTGACATACAGTTGTACCCACCCTTGACTTTAAAGCATTCCCCCTTTACTACAAAGGTGTTGCCACAATAAATGTTTCCTCAGTATGCGCAACTGCCACATTTAAACATACCATAAGTGTGTCTCTGATTGTTTTCCTTGATGGTGAATTCACAAATATTCTAAAAACAAAGTCCCTTTCTGTAAATAACTAAGAGGCTTTTGCTAAGTTATTCATGACCCACTTAATGTAGTTGTGGTCTACAGAAAAAGTAGTGATAAAATTAACCTTGTAGTTTGGTATCTCACCCATGTTCAAGGGATGGTGGAAATCACCAGTTATAATGCCCCCTTGTATCCTGAAATTATCCCTATTAAGAATCGGGGCGAAGTAGTTGTTGCCCCTTTTCATTACTACTTCATTCAAAGAGCAGTCAATAAACCTTTGCGGATATCCCCTTTTTAAAAACATTTCTTTTAAGTTGTTACACTCATCCAGAAAGTCAGAAAAAAAATGAAACCATATGTGCTGCTCAACAAATTGGCCTTTAACTACATATTTTTCTGTACTACAACATGTGAACTGGAAAAATGCAAAAAAGTTAGAATAAGTTGGTTTCCTATAAATTTTGGATATAATTTTATATGATGCATACGTTTTGACTTTTTAAGTTTTCTGTCTTGTAACAAGGGCACGACAAAAGCCCAGTAACTTGGATTTGGAGGGATCCTTTTAACTGACAGGTGCTGTTGACAGGGTTCATACTGACTACAGGTTTCTTTCAACCAGTACTGACTATCACTAAAGAAAGGAGATCATAGATTGCAAAACCATGGTGAGAAGAATGTTAAAAAGCAGCAGCCCTTTCTGGGATGCACAGGCCTGGCACAACTTTCACGTGATAGAACTGCAACAACTAAGTATGAAATGTTATTCAGAAACCAGATTGCGTGAGTCACATATTCCCTGTATGGAGGAATGATTTTAGTGATGCTAATGCACTAGTGGTTTTGTGTAGATAAAGCACTCCGGTAAATTCTGCAATGCCTACTGGTTAAGCAGAGGATCACTATAAAGCATCATTCTCTCATTTTAATGCTTAAACAATCTTTTTTTAGTATAATAATATATTGCAGGCTCACCCCTCCTTCCAATTAGTCACCTGAATAACTGAATCTGGGTTGTATTCCTCCCTGAGTCATCTATCTAGGTTGGTGGGATGCTACACTTTGTGTATTTGTCACTGGTGGTTTATACATGCTGGTTTGTTGAGCTTAACAGTGCTGCCATTTCTTGCTGTGTTTATATCTGCCATATGTTGAATAGCAAGCACACCATTTATTATTCGACTGAACCTTTATCAATCAACTTATTTGCCAGAAAAATGAAGAGAGCAATACATTTGAAACCTTTATTAGGTGTAGCTCCTTACTGTAAAAGTGCATAGGGACTGTGCTCGAGAATGTCCAATTTATTTGTGCCCCATGGTTTTATGTTAGAATGTACAGAACATTTAAGGATACAGTAAATTAAAAATCTGAGATTTAGTGCTTGATTTAGCAGAGCTTTGTGGACTGAGCTGGAAGGGTTAAGTCAGCGCTTCGGGCAAGGAATAAGAAGTATACAGCTTGTTTAAAGGTATTGTGGAGTGTCCTGCCTTTTTCTGTTGTATTCAGTCTGCATGCATGGTCAGTATCTGTCCAGCAGAGGGCGGGCTTACACAAGGATGTACTGCGCATAAAGTGGGCTCCAGCTTTGTGGAGTGTATTAACTGCAGCTCTGAAATCGGTTGGAACAGAATAATAACTCTGTGAAGCTTTGGGCAAGCCACATAAAATGTCAGCACACCGATCTATCTAGCTAGTAAGGAGACATAAGCAAAACAGCACTATTGGAAATGAAATGATGAATCTCAGCTGGGCTACCTAAAGTAAGAAAACGGAATGTACAGATTTTCTGGTTGAAGGAAACTGAAATCTGTTTATCTTACTTAATACACATCTAGTTACTGTCCAACTGCAATTTTTTTTCTTCAAGAATGTATGGTTAATCAAAGGTTGGACAATGAAGCTACGTACATGGCACTGTAAATGATAATTTGCAGGCTTTCTTGTCTTTCAGCAATGTTATGGGGTTTTTTTTACAGTTTTATATGTGTAGAAAATGAAGTTTATGTACAGGTCACGTGAATTATTCATTTAAAAAGATGCTAGTTTGTTTCATAAGCTGTCTGGCTGTTATATCCTTACCAGGATATAACCCATAGAGCTTAGTGTACTGCACCAGTGATTATTCGAATGTCACTGTTATGGTGAGTTTCAAAACCAAACTCGACACTATTTGACCAAAATGTCAAACCAGTAATCCACAAGCCGAAAAAGAACTAAAACACCAAGAGTAATTTCACACAATTTAATGTTGTTGAGCACTTTTGCCGAAAAAAATAAAAGAACATGATGTTATTTAACTCTGAAGCTTTTCTCACTGGGTCTCCACTGAAAACGGGTATTTATTATTCAGTTGGACTTTCCCAGTAAAAAATGTCAATCAATAAAATAAATGAAAACTAAATATTATCTCCCTGTCCAGTACACTTCTTCTTGATGCACCCTTCTTTTGCTCATGTTTGGCAAGCTTTCCTTTCCATTTTGTTTTGTTTTATCAAATAGCTTGCTGTGATCTTTCTGCCTACAACTTCGCTTTCAGATTGGTGCTGATATTGTGAGTGAAGAAACAAACTATTCCGCTGTGCTGCACTTCTGCACTGTGAGCCAAAAAGAACAGTTAGTTTGCTGACAGTAGTATGATTCAGAGTCCTAGGTTCAAATCACAGTCAAATGCCTAAACTTTCCTTTTGTTTTCCTTGCCTTATTCCCTTTGGTGAGACATATTAGGCATGGCATTCAGATGTATGTACCCAAGCAAACAAAATATAAGTGGTAATGTATGTCAGGCAAGTGGTATCAGTTGTCATCATAGGTTACAGCTGGTTTTTGGATCTGATGTTCATAGTTTTGTAGGTGTATACTAGGCTACTGACCACAAAAGTCTTTATAAGCCTAGCTGTACGATCCAACCCAAATGTGGCCCTATGTGTCATGGGCATTTATTAGAAGGGGGTATGTTAAGAAGTTTCTAGATGTTATCAGTGGAGGGGGGGGTGATATGTTAGTTTGGGCATTACTGTCTGCCTCTGTTAGAGACATGGAGGCCAGACCCCAGGATGAACTTCTGATTTCCCATCAAGGTTATGGTTAAAATAGGATTAGGGATGGAGTCTGCTTCACATGTATGGGGAGCATGTTCCAGAGCATTGGGATCCTCTGAGGCACGATTGTCTCACTAACATCTCTTATTTATGTTTCAAGCAAAAATTAAATCCTTGTATCTAGTGGTTCTGATGCAGCTGCAGTGGGGCAGCGGTAGTGTTGTTGCCTCACAGCAAGAGGTTCTCCTGTTTGATTCTCAGCTGGAGTGCATTCTGTGTGGAGTCTGCATGACCTCCCCACGGCCGAGTGGCGTTCGAAAGACATGCATGAAAGGGCGTGCCTTTGCTGAAGGTTGGGCGTCGGGCTGGCAACTCGGCACCATAAAAATCTACTGCCAATCTTTAGTGGACTGGAGTTCCGCTGTGGCGACCCCTAACTGGGAAAAGCCGAAAAGACAAACAACAACAACAACATGTAGTGGTTCTGATGCTGGTCATTTTACAGATGTGTAAAATATCCATCAGAGCTGGATCCAAGGATGCATTGTATGCGAGGCATAGACTGCCTGTCAGTAACCTGTAGGAGACAGAGTATAGAGATATGACTTTAAGGCGAGCTATATAGAACAATATGTTTATAGCCTTGATTACTCCTGGTAAGAAACCTTTGTAGGCATTCAAACTGTTGCATATGTCTGGTCAGATTCATGCTGAAGGGGGCATTATGCTCAATGATAGGTCTGATAGGGGATGAATAAAGTGGCACTATGATTTCCTTGGACCTGGATGCCATGGCTTACTTATAAGTTGGGTAACAGAATGATTTTCTTACTAACTTGGCCACATGTTGGTCAAAGGCCAGATTACTGTCTAAATATATTTCCAGATCCCTGACTACTGGGTCAGCTCTTAGGGGTGTGTTATCGATGGAGTAATTAGCCTAGGTGGCAGTTTTCCCAAAAGGCACTATAATGCATTTCTTGGTATTGAGTTTTAGTCTGTGACTTTGACACCAGTCATTTGTCTGTGTTGGACACTTGTAAGATGTTTGTGTCATGGGGATAATCAATGATAGCTCCCAGTTTGCAGTCATCTATGAACTTGGTCAGCCAAAGGCCCTTGACATTAGCCTTTACCTACGAGAAGAAGATGCCTGATATACCCCACTTTTGACTGGTCTCTTAGTGGAGATGGTATCACTAATCCTGACTTCCTGAGCCTTGTCTGTGAGCTAGCTGGCAATCCAGTGAGTTATGTAGGGGCTCAAGCCCTGTTTGGTGAGTTTGTCAACTGTACCCAAGTGGGGTATTGTATCAAATGCCTTAGCCAGGTCCAGGTAGGCAGTGTCACCATTTTATTCTCATCTATTGCCTTGGTGGCCTTCTCAAGGAAGTCCACCAGGTTATGTAGGCATGATTTTCCTTTGACAAATCTAAACTGCATTGTGTCCAGTGTCTGAAGGTTGCCTATGTTTGTTGTTGATCATTTCCATGATAATTCATTCCATGGCTTTACATATTAGCCTAGTCAGAGGTTTCTGGGGTCGGTTAATGGTTCACCCTTGGGAAGAAGGATAACCATTGTAGTCCACCATTCTCATGGTACAAAGTCTGTTTTGAAGGTGTGGTTGAAAAGTTAATCAAGTGGTCTTGACAGGTCATATTTCAATCTATTTAGGAGGCATCCCTGGATATTGTCTGGACCCATTGGAGCTGTGTTTTTTTGGTCTTAGCAAGTACTGCCAGGACCTACTCCCTGTTAATAGGGGGTTTGAGCTAGTAAGTAGTTCATGGGGGAAGGCAGGTGTGTGCACATGGGGGTGAAGTTTGAGTTGAATTTGTCAGCCAGAAAATTCACTATGTTGCTCAGCTCACTGGAGGTGCCATCACTGACCACCAGTTTGGCACACTGTTGTGTGCTGCCTTTGAGGTTTCAGACATAGCTGTAAAAGGCCTTGCAGTTCTCTTTAGCCTGTGTTGCTATCTGTACCTCATAATTTGCCTTGTTGGACTTAATTAGTCCACATAACTTCCTGTTTAGTTTAATCAGAGCCCCTATCATTATGGGAGTTGCACTTGCTGATTTTAGCCATGGCTTTTTTGCCTTCTGTTATATACCTTATTAAGGTCAGGATTCCAGTCTAGTTTGTTTTACAGTTTGTTTTGGCCTTAATTCTAGTAGGCACAATGGCACCTATACAGCCACATAAATGGTTGTACAGGGTCACTGTGAACAATTCTCCATGGGTTGCTGTGGATTCAGCATTGGGAGGGGTATTACATTTTGATAAACTATTGCTTGATAGGATGTAGTTTACTTTGAAATAGTTCCTAAGTGTTACAAGGATTTTGTTTCCACATATTTTGTTCCAGAAGTAGGAGGAAAGCAGAAAACCTAAACAGACATGGGAGGACATGCAAAGCACCTCAACTCTTGGTGGCACAAGGCAGTGGGCTACATACACGTTGGTTTACAAAGTCCATTGAACATGTGGGAGGAACAGACAAACATACTAATGGCACTAGTACTGTATACTGAAAGGCATAATAATGTGGCAAGACTGTTGCATTGGGGATTGTGCAAACATTATGGTACTGAAGTGGCTGAAAAACACTGGAAATGAGCCACAAAGCATCATAGAAAATGATGAAGCCTACATCACATGGGATCACCCATTACCAACAATTCAAAAGATAGATGCTATTAAACTGGATATGGTGGGCCATGAAAAGAAGACAAAAGTAGCATTGATCAATGAAATCGCTACACCCAGTGAGTACAGTGTCTTGCATACACAGAGACACAAAGTCATAAAATATCAATATCTACAGACAGAAACAAAAGCAATGTGGAAAAAAGATACTCAGATTATTCCAATAGTAGTAGGAGCAACAGGTCTCATAAAAAAGACTCTACAATTGTATTTGGATATGCTATCAATACATGTAACCCCATATGAGTTGCAGAAGGAGTCATTATTGGGCACGTTGCGGGTGCTACTAAGAGTACTTCTGGCTGACATCAAAGATTAAAACAATACTAATTTCATGAACTTTAATTCTAGTTTGACTTAGGAATGGGGTCCATTCCCATCATGGTATTAGAAATCCAAAAGACTTGGAGAAATTAAAAAATAGTGACCGGAGATCAGGAATGCGTCCTAGTTCTTGGAACTATTAACATTAAGCCACTATGCTTTTTGTTTTCAAATTATATCTCTTTTAAGTAGACTTTAAAACGCTGGACATGGTGCTACAATTCATGTTTACACCGCATTTCATTTCAAATATTTAAACTTTTCAAGAACAGAGGTGCAAATGTAATTAATTTACTGCAACAAAAGCGTAATGTAACAGTGAAGATAATTTTAATTGATGGGATAAGAAATGGAAGTGTAAATGTTCCTTGAGACCCATCAGAGTCTTAGAAGAGTTGATAATTTCTGTCGGGAACAGTAAAAGTAGTGATGGTGCCTTAACTTTACTGGATGCTGGGATAATCCATCTCTGAGACAGATGCCCAAAATGGATATTTAGGTCAATAAAGTCATTCCCAATTGCAGCACTGAAGCCTATGATGATATCAAGCAAAAATGCATTTGCCATACTGTTTACAGGCCTTAGACTGATGTCTAGTCTGTGTATTTGCTCACTCTCTTACGAGTTGTATTTGTCTACTAGAATGACCCTGCGGACAGCATAGCTGGCTCCATATCAATGTAATTTTTTTTCTTTAATTTACTGCAACTCACATAGTAACTTTAAGGTTTCTGCCCTAATATAATTCCTTGTCACCAGTTTTCCAGGCTGTAATGAAATTTGAGGTTTATAGCACATGTGCTAATGTGTTATATAGTAAGGTGAAAATACATCACATTGCACATGTTGCTAAGTGCTGCTTTTAGTGAGAAAGCTTAGGACAATTACTGTTCTTTCTTTTGAATTTTCTGCATTTATCAGAAGACTACAAAGACTCGAGTCCCTGGCAATATTCTTGCTATAATAATTGTAGATAGGTAAATAGGAAAATAAACCTAATGTACCACTTTGCACTCTTCACCATTATATATTGCACTCAGGTAACCTGGGTTAGTTATCTGTTAATGTACTTTCATTGCATTAAAAGTACATGCACAATTTATAAAAGCAAAGCAGAAAAACAAATTGCACAAAAACTATTTTCAGTATGCCTATAATCAGAACATCAAAGTTGTTGATTTAATTGCTCTCTTTGGTAATATTATGCTTATTTAAGGGTATATTCCAAGGCTAGTCATGTTAAAGGGGTTTTGGAGGATTAAACTTTCATGTCTTTCAAGGTCTAAGAAAGTACAGTGTTTTTCAATAGAAAATAGAAATGTATAGACAGAGGAGAAAGTGAGATGTACTTACCTTGAAAAGGAAGGTTAGACAAGCAGGGGACATGACTAGTGCTAATCAGCATAGTTTAATCTTGATATGAGAAAGGCCCTATTTTATTCGCAGAGAATGTGCTTTAAAAGATGGAATCAGATACCAGCATTCAGAGCAGAAGCTACGAAGTACAGTTTTGTACCTACCATAAATGTAGATGTCCGAACAGGATTGCATCTGACGACAGGACAACCCATTTGTAAGGACTGCAGATGCATCCTTGAAGGACATCAGCTGGTGTCATTAAGGCAGCTTTGGGTTCTTGGAGGCTGGCTTGGAGGTATGGTGGTGGGGCAGCTGCCTGAAAGCTGGCTGCAGGGTTTGGGCAGAATAAACAGTCTTTTGCTGGCTAGTCTGTCATACACTCTAAAGCTGCTTCGAAAGGATAATATCTATTTCAGTAGCATAGAAATGTCCAAAGCTGAACTCATTTTTTTTTGTTTGATAGTTTGTTTAATGCTCGTTTATAGCTGCCGAGAACTTTTAGTATGCATTTCATACTTTGGTGTCTTGCAGTTCAGTTGACTGAAAAAGTGATTTAGACCTGTAGGCCTTAAAAATGGATTTCCAAATTACAACTGATGTACATTTGAAAATTTGCTTTCAGGTACTTTACTTTAGGTCAGTTACACATTAAGAACTAGGTAGTTTTCAGTTTGTTTGTTGAGTTGCAGCTGTTTACAGTTCTTGGTTTGTAATTAACATTCTGTGTTCTTTTGTAGTACTTCATTATGCAGAGATTCAGATGTGTAGATTTTGAAGATTTAATTTTGATTTATAGTGCACATTTGTAAATATATTATGATGTATATTGTTTACCTCTGTTATATCATTGCAGTAAATTAGTCCTTGTATTTTAGCTGCATTTTTGAAGTGACTGTTAAATGCAGAGTAAACTCATTCTGCACTCAGAGTAGGAACCCATATTTCATGTAACACATGAAATCTAGACAAATCCAGAAATAATGGTGAGAGTGAAAAGGCCCGAAATCAGAGACAGATTTTAATTATTGCTCTTAAAAGCTTAGAAAGCTGCTAGAGTAACATATTTTGCATACATTTTTTTGATGATTTGAAGTCTGAAACTCAAAAATTTGTCATTGTTTAGTGACTTCATTCCCAAATAGTTGCCAAAAAAAGAAAAAAAAGCAGACCAAAAATAAGAGGCATTCAATGGAAATCTGGACAGTTGTGAGGTATGGTGTGTGTGTGCACGCGCGCGCGTGTGTGTGAGAGGTGTGTGCGAGTTGTGTGTGCATGTATGCGCACTGGAATGCATATTGTATGTATATGTGTATGCCTGTATGTTATTATCTTTTCTTCAGTGTTTAGTTTTAGCAGTCTTAGTTTATTTATTATTTCATTTCAGTAGTTCATGTATGAGGCCCCTCCGTTTTTATTTCATTTTGGAAATTCATTGTATTGAGATGTAAATCAGAAACAATATTGGTGTGTTTTTTGTGGTAAATAGGTGTGAGCTGATAACCAGCTTTTATACACCACTGAATTTAGCTAATTTGGAATTAAGCTACTAACTCTTTTCTCATCATCACAGGGAAGGGCAAATTAAAAAATATTTTTTGGTCTGTTTTTAATTACCCTTTAACTCGCATTTGCTTTGCAGGTCAGAAATGATGCACGAGGTTGAAAGGCATAGCTAGGTTCTTAAAATACAGTTTTATACATAAAAATAATAATAAAAAGGGAAAGTTGATGAATGGGACAGCATGGAAGTCACAAAACAGGCTGTATAGAAAAAGTGGAAGAGAGATGGGTGACGTGCTAAATATGTAACACAGAGGTTTAATTTAAGGATCTTTGGGGTGGCAGAGGATATAAGATATGCAAGGAGAATAGGGAAGTTTTAATATGGTGGGATACATAGATAACAATGGATTGACTGGCCAGATGTGAAAGACCAGAGGGGGAAACAAGACAAGACTAGTAGATGAGCTTGGATGGGACATTTTGTGTGAAAAAGAACAGAAGACTAGAGAATATGGTATAATATTAACTTTATTAGAGGAGTATAACCAAGGGATGTGGCACGGAGTACGGTAATGGGAGGCGGTGGGGAAAAAAGAGGGTAGGTTGTTTGCTTTTCTTAATTACCTTCTGATTTGTTACCTGTTGGCACATCAGTGTATCACCTGAGGCAGAGAAGCCTCGCTGGATTCTGAAAAGATATGTATTAAGAAAAAAGGGAAAAAAATGGCTGATGCAAGAATGAGGAAATGTGAACAGAGCAGGACAGACTGGATAAATAGAGGGGGTGAGAGATTTGTGAGTCACTTAGGATGTATAACAGCTGTTTTGTTCAAGTAGGTTTAGAGTAACTGAGGATGTGAGTTCTGTATGGACATGAAGCAGTTTCTATGGAGAATATGGGAACTAACAACACTAGTGGATTTGCTAATTAAGCCAAAAAGGGAAGAATCCAACTAAAGAGTAGGCTGCAACAGGAGGCCATTATACAGGATATGCTTGAAAAGCTAGGAGGACAGAGAATAAGAAGACGTGGGGAGACATTCTTTGAGGAGCATAGGAAAGTGTGTGACATAAAGCAATGTGAAAGGAAAAGGTGGGAAAGCAGCCATACGAGAGGGAACAGATACTGACAGGACTGCTTAGTGATTGTGAGTCAGAGCCACTAGTTCCATGAAGGAGCCAATACAACAAGAGAAGCAGGGGAGACTTGAGGGCTGTGGGACACATGGACAGTTGAGAGGGCGAGAAGAGAGTGAAGAAGGCCTATAGGAATAGAAGAGGAATGCTGGAAAAGGGATAAAATACAACACAAGGACTAAAGGAACGAGTGCAGATAGTAAGGAGACCTGACACTGGAGGAGGAGAGGCTGCAGATAGAAGGGGGGATGATGGCAGGGGGCAGGAAGAAAAGGAAAGGATAGCCAGTGTGGGGACAAAGAAGAGGGTTTTAATGACAGGAGACTTGTTGTCCAAAGGGATTAACAGTTTTTGTAAAGAAGATAGAAGAGGCCAGATTACAATGAAACTGATCCTGAGTCTTAGACATAGTAAGACATAAATGGAGGTAGCTAAGTTACTCATCAAAGGGAAGGGGTAGAATTGTAGTACTTAGGGTGATGGGGGCAGTTGTCCTAAGTGCAAGTTGTCATGGATATGAAACATTTTGATTAGTACTGCAATTTGGCACTGATGCACTAGGCCATTTAAACCGTTACATGTATGTGGGACTTGAATGAGCTTTTTTTTTAATTTTCTTTTTTGCTCATCAGCTTTAGTTTGAAGGTATGCACCCCCCCCCCCCCCGAGGTGCCAATCAGTTCAGCTACTGCTTTGGAGATTGGTAAACCTATGCTGTGGTGCATATAGACACCAGCAAGCTATTGATGCAACAGTTGATGTGGTAGCTGGCAGGGCCAGGGGAGTGGCAAAGAGAGACCAGCATGGGGGGGGGGGTGCATATCATATTCTTCATAGTCTTACTGTGTCAGGAGCCAGTGCAGTTAGGAATGAGGGAATTAAGGAGTATAATGACTGGCTATGGCATATACTAGGATAAACAGAATCAGGCAGAGAGACCAACTTTGTACTAGGAGCAAGCTCCATCTTAGCCAAAAAGGGACAGTAGTGCCTAGAGTTGGCTTGGAAAGGTACAGCACAGTGACAAAGATGGAAAGGGAATGAGGGTATCACAGAAAGCAGAAGATGGAATAGACACTCAGACACTAAACAATAACAAAAAAATGGACAGAGTACATCACAAATGAACAGAAGGGTGGCACAGAACATGGCTGAGTAGTATTACTGTACAAAACACGTAGTTTAATAGGAAGCTTAGGAAGCTGTAGATAATCACTTGGGAGTGTATCACATAAACAGAATCCACTGATTAGAGGGGTGGGACATTGAGGTGTCTGCATCTACATTTTTCAGAAATGAAAGAAGAATGAAGGGCGCAGTAGCGCTGTTTATAAAGAACATGAGTTGTGAGAGCAGGTACAGCAGCGACCCATTAATAGAAGAATGAAGGGAGCAGTAGCGCTGTTTATAAAGAACATGAGTTGTGAGAGCAGGTACAGCAGCGACCCATTAATAGAAGAATGAAGGGTGCAGTAGCACTGTTTATAAAGAACATGAGTTGTGAGAGCAGGTACAGCAGCGACCCATTAATAGAAGAATGAAGGGTGCAGTAGCACTGTTTATAAAGAACATGAGTTGTGAGAGCAGGTACAGCAGCGACCCATTAATAGAAGAATGAGGGGTGCAGTAGCACTGTTTATAAAGAACATGAGTTGTGAGAGCAGGTACAGCAGCGACCCATTAATAGAAGAATGAAGGGTGCAGTAGCGCTATTTATAAAGAACATGAGTTGTGAGAGCAGGCACAGCAGCGACCCATTAATAGAAGAATGAAGGGTGCAGTAGCACTGTTTATAAAGAACATGAGTTGTGAGAGCAGGCACAGCAGCGACCCATTAATAGAAGAATGAAGGGTGCAGTAGCGCTATTTATAAAGAACATGAGTTGTGAGAGCAGGTACAGCAGCGACCCATTAATAGAAGAATGAAGGGTGCAGTAGCACTGTTTATAAAGAACACGAGTTGTGAGAGCAGGTACAGCAGCGACCCATTAATAGAAGAATGAAGGGTGCAGTAGCACTGTTTATAAAGAACATGAGTTGTGAGAGCAGGTACAGCAGCGACCCATTAATAGAAGAATGAAGGGTGCAGTAGAACTGTTTATAAAGAACATGAGTTGTGAGAGCAGGTACAGCAGTGACCCATTAATAGAAGAATGAAGGGTGCAGTAGTGCTATTTATAAAGAACATGAGTTGTGGGAGCAGGCACAGCAGCGACCCATTAATAGAAGAATGAAGGGTGCAGTAGCGCTGTTTATAAAGAACATGAGTTGTGAGAGCAGGTACAGCAGCGACCCATTAATAGAAGAATGAAGGGTGCAGTAGCACTGTTTATAAAGAACATGAGTTGTGAGAGTAGGTACAGCAGTGACCCATTAATAGAAGAATGAAGGGTGCAGTAGCACTGTTTATAAAGAACATGAGTTGTGAGAGCAGGTACAGCAGCGACCCATTAATAGAAGAATGAAGGGTGCAGTAGCGCTATTTATAAAGAACATGAGTTGTGAGAGCAGGCACAGCAGCGACCCATTAATAGAAAAATGAAGGGTGCAGTAGCACTGTTTATAAAGAACATGAGTTGTGAGAGCAGGTACAGCAGCGACCCATTAATAGAAGAATGAAGGGTGCAGTAGCACTGTTTATAAAGAACATGAGTTGTGAGAGCAGGTACAGCAGCGACCCATTAATAGAAGAATGAAGGGTGCAGTAGCACTGTTTATAAAGAACATGAGTTGTGAGAGCAGGTACAGCAGCGACCCATTAATAGAAGAATGAAGGGCGCAGTAGCACTTTTTATAAAGAAAACCACCGGAGAAGGATCAAAGAAGTCCGGTGACAAGCACACTGCAAACTGTCTCCCAATACTGCTGATGTGAGTACTGTTCCGATTGAACAAACCCTCAAATTCCGTTAGACTTTGAACTCCGTATAAAGGCTCTGCAGACAGTTCAAAAACAAAGGCTTTATTCCAACGAACAACAAGGAAGAACTGATTTAGTCACAAGCGCTTTCGCCTGGTCATACCAGGCTTTTTCAAGTGTAACTGAGTTAAAAACAGCAAGCTTTTATACTTGAAGCACATTGCCCTTATTACAATTAAATTATTCCATCACACCAATTATGCAAAATACCTAATTGATTGTAAATCAAGGATTTCATCCCTGCAAGGTTCTTTGTGCAAAAAATGCTTAATTAAACAACACCTATAATTGCTGTTGGATGCTCTTTAGAGACTATTAAATAAAAGTTTTTTTTTTTTTTTAAAATGTGTATGTATCTTGGAAATTTTTCATCCAAAATGTTATTACTCCTTCAAATATAATTGAAAATATAATTAAAAAGTGCTCACAATAACTGACTTTAATTAAATGGAATGACTGTGAATGAGCTTGACTGCAATTACGTTCCAATATATTATGGACTAAAAAAGTGTTAGATGGGCTTTTTATAAAGAACATGAGTTGTGAGAGCAGGTACAGCAGCGACCCATTAATAGAAGAATGAAGGGCGCAGTAGCACTTTTTATAAAGAACATGAGTTGTGAGAGCAGGTACAGCAGCGACCCATTAATAGAAGAATGAAGGGCGCAGTAGCACTGTTTATAAAGAACATGAGTTGTGAGAGCAGGTACAGCAGCGACCCATTAATAGAAGAATGAAGGGTGCAGTAGCGCTGTTTATAAAGAACATGAGTTGTGAGAGCAGGTACAGCAGCGACCCATTAATAGAAGAATGAAGGGTGCAGTAGCGCTGTTTATAAAGAACATGAGTTGTGAGAGCAGGTACAGCAGTGGCCCATTAATAGAAGAATGAAGGGCGCGGTAGCGCTGTTTATAAAGAACATGAGTTGTGAGAGCAGGTACAGCAGCGACCCATTAATAGAAGAATGAAGTGTGCGGTAGCACTGTTTATAAAGAACACGAGTTGTGAGAGCAGGTACAGCAGCGACCCATTAATAGAAGAATGAAGGGTGCAGTAGCACTGTTTATAAAGAACATGAGTTGTGAGAGCAGGTACAGCAGCGACCCATTAATAGAAGAATGAAGGGTGCAGTAGCGCTGTTTATAAAGAACATGAGTTGTGAGAGCAGGTACAGCAGCGACCCATTAATAGAAGAATGAAGGGTGCAGTAGCGCTATTTATAAAGAACATGAGTTGTGAGAGCAGGTATAGCAGTGACCCATTAATAGAAGAATGAAGGGTGCAGTAGCGCTATTTATAAAGAACATGAGTTGTGAGAGCAGGTACAGCAGCGACCCATTAATAGAAGAATGAAGGGTGCAGTAGCGCTATTTATAAAGAACATGAGTTGTGAGAGCAGGCACAGCAGTGACCCATTAATAGAAGAATGAAGGGTGCAGTAGCACTGTTTATAAAGAACATGAGTTGTGAGAGCAGGTACAGCAGCGACCCATTAATAGAAGAATGAAGGGTGCAGTAGCGCTGTTTATAAAGAACATGAGTTGTGAGAGCAGGCACAGCAGCGACCCATTAATAGAAGAATGAAGGGTGCAGTAGCACTGTTTATAAAGAACATGAGTTGTGAGAGCAGGTACAGCAGCGACCCATTAATAGAAGGATGAAGGGAGCAGTAGCGCTGTTTATAAAGAACATGAGTTGTGAGAGCAGGTACAGCAGCGACCCATTAATAGAAGAATGAAGGGTGCAGTAGCACTGTTTATAAAGAACATGAGTTGTGAGAGCAGGTACAGCAGCGACCCATTAATAGAAGAATGAAGGGAGCAGTAGCGCTGTTTATAAAGAACATGAGTTGTGAGAGCAGGTACAGCAGCGACCCATTAATAGAAGAATGAAGGGTGCAGTAGCACTGTTTATAAAGAACATGAGTTGTGAGAGCAGGTACAGCAGCGACCCATTAATAGAAGAATGAAGGGTGCAGTAGCGCTATTTATAAAGAACATGAGTTGTGAGAGCAGGCACAGCAGCGACCCATTAATAGAAGAATGAAGGGTGCAGTAGCACTGTTTATAAAGAACATGAGTTGTGAGAGCAGGTACAGCAGCGATCCATTAATAGAAGAATGAAGGGCGCAGTAGCGCTGTTTATAAAGAACATGAGTTGTGAGAGCAGGTACAGCAGCGACCCCTTAATAGAAGAATGAAGGGTGCAGTAGCACTGTTTATAAAGAACATGAGTTGTGAGAGCAGGTACAGCAGTGACCCATTAATAGAAAAATGAAGGGTGCAGTAGCGCTGTTTATAAAGAACATGAGTTGTGAGAGCAGGTACAGCAGCGACCCATTAATAGAAGAATGAGGGGTGCAGTAGCACTGTTTATAAAGAACATGACTTGTGAGAGCAGGTACAGCAGCGACCCATTAATAGAAGAATGAAGGGTGCAGTAGCGCTATTTATAAAGAACATGAGTTGTGAGAGCAGGCACAGCAGCGACCCATTAATAGAAGAATGAAGGGTGCAGTAGCACTGTTTATAAAGAACATGAGTTGTGAGAGCAGGCACAGCAGTGACCCATTAATAGAAGAATGAAGGGTGCAGTAGCGCTGTTTATAAAAAACATGAGTTGTGAGAGCAGGTACAGCAGCGACCCATTAATAGAAGAATGAAGGGTGCAGTAGCACTGTTTATAAAGAACATGAGTTGTGAGAGCAGGTACAGCAGTGGCCCATTAATAGAAGAATGAAGGGCGCGGTAGCGCTGTTTATAAAGAACATGATTTGTGAGAGCAGGTACAGCAGCGACCCATTAATAGAAGAATGAAGGGTGCAGTAGCACTGTTTATAAAGAACATGAGTTGTGAGAGCAGGTACAGCAGCGACCCATTAATAGAAGAATGAAGGGTGCAGTAGCGCTATTTATAAAGAACATGAGTTGTGAGAGCAGGCACAGCAGCGACCCATTAATAGAAGAATGAAGGGTGCAGTAGCACTGTTTATAAAGAACACGAGTTGTGAGAGCAGGTACAGCAGCGACCCATTAATAGAAGAATGAAGGGTGCAGTAGCACTGTTTATAAAGAACATGAGTTGTGAGAGCGGGTACAGCAGCGACCCATTAATAGAAGAATGAAGGGTGCAGTAGCGCTATTTATAAAGAACATGAGTTGTGAGAGCAGGCACAGCAGCGACCCATTAATAGAAGAATGAAGGGTGCAGTAGCACTGTTTATAAAGAACATGAGTTGTGAGAGCAGGTACAGCAGCGACCCATTAATAGAAGAATGAAGGGTGCAGTAGCACTGTTTATAAAGAACATGAGTTGTGAGAGCAGGTACAGCAGCGATCCATTAATAGAAGAATGAAGGGTGCAGTAGCGCTATTTATAAAGAACATGAGTTGTGAGAGCAGGTACAGCAGCGACCCATTAATAGAAGAATGAAGGGTGCAGTAGCACTGTTTATAAAGAACACGAGTTGTGAGAGCAGGTACAGCAGCGACCCATTAATAGAAGAATGAAGGGTGCAGTAGCACTGTTTATAAAGAACACGAGTTGTGAGAGCAGGTACAGCAGCGACCCATTAATAGAAGAATGAAGGGTGCAGTAGCACTGTTTATAAAGAACACGAGTTGTGAGAGCAGGTACAGCAGCGACCCATTAATAGAAGAATGAAGGGAGCAGTAGCGCTGTTTATAAAGAACATGAGTTGTGAGAGCAGGTACAGCAGCAACCCATTAATAGAAGAATGAAGGGTGCAGTAGCACTGTTTATAAAGAACATGAGTTGTGAGAGCAGGTACAGCAGCGACCCATTAATAGAAGAATGAAGGGAGCAGTAGCGCTGTTTATAAAGAACATGAGTTGTGAGAGCAGGTACAGCAGCAACCCATTAATAGAAGAATGAAGGGTGCAGTAGCACTGTTTATAAAGAACATGAGTTGTGGGAGCAGGCACAGCAGCGACCCATTAATAGAAGAATGAAGGGTGCAGTAGCGCTGTTTATAAAGAACATGAGTTGTGAGAGCAGGTACAGCAGCGACCCATTAATAGAAGAATGAAGGGTGCAGTAGCGCTGTTTATAAAGAACATGAGTTGTGAGAGCAGGTACAGCAGTGGCCCATTAATAGAAGAATGAAGGGCGCGGTAGCGCTGTTTATAAAGAACATGAGTTGTGAGAGCAGGTACAGCAGCGACCCATTAATAGAAGAATGAAGTGTGCGGTAGCACTGTTTATAAAGAACATGAGTTGTGAGAGCAGGTACAGCAGCGACCCATTAATAGAAGAATGAAGGGTGCAGTAGCGCTATTTATAAAGAACATGAGTTGTGAGAGCAGGTATAGCAGCGACCCATTAATAGAAGAATGAAGGGTGCAGTAGCGCTATTTATAAAGAACATGAGTTGTGAGAGCAGGTACAGCAGCGACCCATTAATAGAAGAATGAAGGGTGCAGTAGTGCTATTTATAAAGAACATGAGTTGTGAGAGCAGGCACAGCAGTGACCCATTAATAGAAGAATGAAGGGTGCAGTAGCACTGTTTATAAAGAACATGAGTTGTGAGAGCAGGTACAGCAGCGACCCATTAATAGAAGAATGAAGGGAGCAGTAGCGCTGTTTATAAAGAACATGAGTTGTGAGAGCAGGTACAGCAGCGACCCATTAATAGAAGAATGAAGGGTGCAGTAGCACTGTTTATAAAGAACATGAGTTGTGAGAGCAGGTACAGCAGCGACCCATTAATAGAAGAATGAAGGGTGCAGTAGCACTGTTTATAAAGAACATGAGTTGTGAGAGCAGGTACAGCAGCGACCCATTAATAGAAGAATGAAGGGTGCAGTAGCGCTATTTATAAAGAACATGAGTTGTGACAGCAGGCACAGCAGCGACCCATTAATAGAAGAATGAAGGGTGCAGTAGCACTGTTTATAAAGAACATGAGTTGTGAGAGCAGGTACAGCAGCGACCCATTAATAGAAGAATGAAGGGCACAGTAGCGCTGTTTATAAAGAACATGAGTTGTGAGAGCAGGTACAGCAGCGACCCCTTAATAGAAGAATGAAGGGTGCAGTAGCACTGTTTATAAAGAACATGAGTTGTGAGAGCAGGTACAGCAGTGACCCATTAATAGAAAAATGAAGGGTGCAGTAGCGCTGTTTATAAAGAACATGAGTTGTGAGAGCAGGTACAGCAGCGACCCATTAATAGAAGAATGAGGGGTGCAGTAGCATTGTTTATAAAGAACATGACTTGTGAGAGCAGGTACAGCAGCGACCCATTAATAGAAGAATGAAGGGTGCAGTAGCGCTATTTATAAAGAACATGAGTTGTGAGAGCAGGCACAGCAGCGACCCATTAATAGAAGAATGAAGGGTGCAGTAGCACTGTTTATAAAGAACATGAGTTGTGAGAGCAGGCACAGCAGTGACCCATTAATAGAAGAATGAAGGGTGCAGTAGCACTGTTTATAAAGAACATGAGTTGTGAGAGCAGGTACAGCAGCGACCCATTAATAGAAGAATGAAGGGTGCAGTAGTGCTCTTCATAAAGAAGTTGTGAGAGCAGGTAAAGCACCGGCCCATTGAAAGGAGAATGAAGGGTGCAGTAGCGGTCTTCATATAGGAACATCAGTTGTGAGAGTAGGTAAAGCACCAGACCATTAGAAGAAGAATGAAGGGTGCAGTAACACTCTTCATAAAGAACATGAGTTGTGAGAGCAGGTAAAGCACCGGCCCATTAAAAGGACAATGAAGGGTGCAGTAGCGCTCTTCATATAGGAACATCAGTTGTGAGAGCAGGTAAAGCAACAGACCATTAAAAGTGCAAAGGTAGTGGAAAAATCAAAACATAAGGCAAACACTCTGGATGTTAAGGTAGGGGAAGACTGGGGTCCTGCTGGAATGACACAGTTCACCAGAAAAGTTTCGTCAGAAAAATAAAATCAGAGACATCAGGAGCATATAAAGAAATGGAGAAAGTGAGAAAGGTTATACTAATGGGGATCTGAATTTGCATTGAGCTAGCTGGGAGTTTCCAAGTACAGGCTATAGAAGGAGACCAGGAGAAGTTTAGCTAACTATTATGGGACTGTACCAGAAAGCGCAAAATTCTGGATGTGGTCCTAACCAATGTATAGGGGGTGAGGGAATGAGGGATGTCAATGTCTGAAAGCCATATTTTGTTTAGAATGAGGAAAGGATATGACCACAAAGGCAAAAATGATATGTGACTTTTAGGGGTATGAATTATGATGAGACAGGGAGAGATGGAAGAAATGGATTGCTGTGTGATTGGAATGGTAGGATACAGCTGGTTATGATGAGAGCTATAATGTCCGGAATAGGAAAATGACTGTTGGAGTACATAATGGGTTGGTCCTGAGCCCAGTACTTTTAGGTGTATTTGTTTTTGAGATACTTGGGGGAAGAGATAATAAGATCAACTTCTTCAATGAAAACACAAAGCAAGGTTCAGCAATATAGGATTAGGGGGAATGGTCTAAGGAAGGATTTGGAAAGGCTCACCAAGGGGGCAGACATGGCAGTTGAGTTTCAGTCCAGACAAATGCAAAGCACTGCACTTGTGCTACAACATTCCAGGTGTGAAGGATAAACTGGGGTTGACCACACCTGGACTGTCCACCAGGATTAGAGTAATGGAGTGACAACAAACACAATGTTGGAGTGTATCCTCAGGTGGAGAGACTCCAGAAGGAAAGAGGCAGTGTTTCTATTCTACTGTGCTCTGGTTGAGCTATACCTTGAATTCTATGTTCACTTCTGGAGGCATTACATTAGGTTATGAGGCTGCTAGAAGTAGTCCAGATGAAAGCTACTGGAAAAGTGCATAGTATAGAGGTTAAGGAATATGACAACAGATTGCACAAGCTGGAACTCTCATTAGACACCAGAGCAAATAGATGAGACATGTTATAAGTGCATAGGATAACATAAGGGAGATGTGAAGAAATCATCCAGAAAAGGATAGACAGAAAGGGGACGAGGGACACAGGTATCAGACTGTAGAGACTGACATCTCCCAGGAATTCTGAAAGTACTTCTTTATGGAAAAGATTGTGGACCAGGGGAATGCATTGCTGGAATGGATGGAGAAGCAAGTCTCTGAGGAATTCAAGATGATATGGGACAGGAAGGGAAAGAGTGAAGAGAAGACAGGGACGAAGGGAAGATAGACTATTAAATGCCTTAAATGCAAACTTGACAGGCTTATTGCTCCCTTTTCTGTAAATCAAAAGTAACATAATAATGTGATATGCTTCAGTGAATTTTATTTCTTGTTTAATCTGTTTACTGGCAAGAACAATAATGTAAAATGGACGAATATCTAATAAACAGTACATGCAAGTAATTGTTGTAAAACATACAAAATATTCATGTGTCATTTACTTGCCCTTAAACTCTTCTTCATCATCACACACACACACACACACACACACACACACACACACACACACACACACACACACACACAGACGCGCACACACTCTTAGAGTTACCAAAGAATATGCCATCTATCTCTATCAATTATATGGGGAAGTACTTTACTTGGATTCAAAGATCATATGTAAGGCAACTATAGCCCTGAAACTGAAAGATGCTTGTGAGTTTTGAGGGATGTAGTGGCAAATTTGGATAAAATATTAAAGAGAAACGGCATCACACTGGCAAAGGACCATATGGTTAAAGTAATGGTTTCCCCTATTATAGCATACGGGTATGAGAGTTGGACTAAGTAAGGTTCTGCATTTGAGATTTGAAGCTTTTGAACTGTGGTGTTGCAGAAAACTTTTGAGAAATCCTTGGACTGCAAGATGAAATTATTCAATACTTAAGGAAATAAAAGCAGATGATTCACTGGAGGTTTTTTTTTGTCTGATCCCACTGACCATCAAGCTTCCTTTCTGTTGCTCATTTGTCCCATTTTTCCTCCAGATGTGGGAGTTTACATCTCATTTGATTTCCTGGAAGTGAGGGTTGAGCCAACGGGAGTGTCACCATTTTCCATGTTCGGGACTGATGTTTTCTGGTTCAGGATTCAATGGGCATTGGAGAGGGAAAGTCACTCAGTTCTGTATGTGTCATGACCACTCAGGACTGTCCTGATTCCCCCTTGTAGCTAGTTCTGTCATGTATTACCTAGTTTCAGGATTCTTTCATTGGTAAGTGGACTCAGGCATGTCTGCTCATACCCTCTCCCCAAAGAGATGAGAATCAGCAGGGCCACTTCATTCTTTCCTTCCCCCTCACCAGCTCCAACAGGTGCCCGAGCTGCTAATTGAACCTGGGTCATCTGGGTCATAGTCTGGGCTTTATCCCTCTATGCCAATGAATGAAGCTGGATCACTGGGAGATCTGATAATAAAACTAAAATTCAAATACTTTGGTTACATAATGCAAGGATGTGATTCACCGACGAAGGCATGGATGCCAGCAAAGATTGAAGGTCAAAGAAGAAGATGATGGCAAAAGTTAAAATGGATAGGTAGTATTACTGAAGTAATGAAAATGAATATACAGTAACTTTAAAGAAGCAGTGGAGGACAGAGACACCTACTGTGCTAAAGTCAGATTGACTAAACAACCTCAAAGTGTGGTAGAGATCATGATACTTTATTTGTCCTTTTTTAGAGGTTTTCACTGTGGCATCATAGGTTCAGAGGTAAATGCTAGGCTGATGCTCTTGTGGACCATTTTAAGCCTAGCCAGTTTCCCTTTTTGTGCAGGAAATAAAGTATTCCATTTGGTTATAGATTGGCTTTATCCATCCCATCATCAAAAATTATATATTACTCCTAATTAGAATAACTGGGATCATACCATAGATAATTTGAGGGGACCCATGCAATGGATAAAGAATTTAGGAGCTGCCTCTGTCCATTAGTAGTACGGGGGCAGTCCTGGGGTAAATCCTCTGCTTCCCATCCATAGATCAAAGTTGCACTTGAATATGGACAAGGATGAACTTTGTTTTATGTGGATGGGAAGTCTGTCCCTCCAAACTGTTCTGTTGATGTTGCAACAGCGGTTTAGATCCCAAGACTGACTATTTCTGATGGTATTTGACTTGCTAATGTGCATTAAATCCATCGGTAATGGGTTGCAGAATGCCGTTTATGTGAGACACAAGTCACCTCTTAGCAGTCTGTAGGATACCAAGTATAATGATAGAGTCAGTCCATGTAGGACATGTTGTTTAGGCCTTGTATCCTTTTAGTAAGGTATCTCTGTGGGCATTCCAGTTGTTGCATGTGTCTGGATAGATACATGCAAAAGGGAGCATTATATTCCATGAGTGGTCTAATGAGGGTTGATTAACGGGGGACAATGACATCCCTAGATCTAGACATAATCCCGCTGTTTATAAGCTGTGAAATATATAAAGGACTTTCTTATAACAATGGACACTTGGTCAAAAGTTAGCTCAATGTTTACAGACGTTCCGAAATCCTGAACAACTGGGTCAGCTCTTAGGGGCTTATTGTCAATGTGGTAGTTCCTTGGGGAATATAACTTCACAAAGGATACAATAATGCATTTTTGGCACTTAGTTTCAGCCCATGATTTTGCACCAGTTATTTATATAGGGCAAATCTTCCTGCAAGATGACTAAATCATTTGTGGATTCACTGACTGCTCCTAGCTTGGAGTCATCTGCAAACTTAATCAGCCAGAGCCCTTTGGTGTTGGCTTTTACTTTAGAAAAGAAGATGTGAAACAGGAAAGGTAACAGCATCACTGGTGACTGGTCTGTTGGAGGTGACTTTCCCTGTTTTGATTATCTGCATCCTATGTGTGAACCATTTGGTAATCCAGCAAGTGACACAGGGTTTTATTCCCAGTTTACTTAGCTTAGCAACTGGTCAGGTGCCATATGAAGATAATTTGGAGCCTTCCACAGGAAACCAGTTTAAACTTTCTCTTGAAGCTAGACAGCAACGGAAGGAACAGGAAACTGTGGAAACTCTGATGCAGTCAATGTTGATAAATGATAGGCCAGTGAGTACCCATATGATAGAGCAACGGATGGCACGGGATGAAATTGAAGAGAATGTGCCACAGGAAGATGCTATAGAATCTTCTATAGAATGCCCACAGGAACTGGAAGATAAGGGCTGTGCCCTTAGTTTGGAAGAAAATGAGCTAAGACATGAGTTGCTTGATTTAATAGACATAGACAGATACATCAAGATCAATGAAAGAAATAGACTGCAGAAGGTTAATGAAACCCCAAAAGTAAGAAGTTTGATAAAACAAATGAACACAGTAATTAGGACTGTTCATAGAGATCCATGTGATATAACATAAGTAAACAGGATATATTACTGTGCAACTAAATTAATAACTGATAAAGTTCTTCCACTAGAACACTGGGTAGTGATGCAAAGGAAGGGGAGAAATCAAATACTGTCATGGAAGTATCGAATAGAGAAAACTATAAAGCAATTAAGACAAGAAGTGTCACTGTTAGAAGATTATAGAAGAGGGAATAGATCAACAAAAATACCAAGAAAAATAGATGTGATAAAAGCAATGCGCAGTATTAGAACAGACCAGGATCTATCATGCACTATTGCAGATAACAAACTAAAAATTTCAGCACAGGTGGAAAGACTTAGATGGCACGAAAAAAAAATATAAAGGAAAGATACAAAATAAGCAATTTATTGATGATCCAAAAAAGTTTTATAGAGAATTGGGAAATAAGGTAAAAGGAATTGAAAAGACCGCCAAAAAAAGAAGAAATAGATACATTTTGCAGAAGTATCTATAAAGATCCTGTGGAACATAACAAAGATGCTAGATAGAAAAAAGTTAAAGAAAGAATAAGATGTTCAAAGCTACAAGATATGAAATGAGATAAAGTAACAGCCAGAGAAATTGAAGCAAAGTTAAGAAAAGCCTGTAATTGGAAAACCTCAGGCCCAGATGCAGTATCTAATTTTTGGCTGAAAGTATTAACATCTTTGCATGAAGATTTATCCATGAGTAAGAACTATTTATATGCATACTCCAAACAGACATCAACCTGGTTAACAACAGGAAAAACAGTGCTCCTACTTAAGAGTGAACCTGCAAGCTACCCCAAAAATTATATACCAATAACTTGCCTTCTGATGATGTATAAACTATACATGGGAATTGATGCTGACAGAGTTTATAGTCATTTAGAAGAAAACTCAATTAGAACAAAAGGGCAACAAAAGAAAGTCATATAGAACAAAGCATCATTTGCTGTTAAATAAAATCATAGTGGAGAACTGTAAAAAGGGGAAGAATCTAAGTATGGTATGGATTGACTACAAAAAAAAAACATTTGATAGTATCCCACATTTATGGATAAAAGAGTGCTTAAAATTGTATAAGATACACCCTACACTGATTGACTACATTACACTGACCATGAAACAGTGGCAGACCACTTTTTCAATTAAGCCATGATAACGGACAAATTATTATTCCAGGGATAAAAATTCAAAGAGGGATATTCCAGGGTGACTGTCTGTCACTGCTGCTATTCTGCCTTGTCCTTAACCTGTTAAGCTGTCTACTTAACAGCTTAGGTCATGGCTATAATTTGGCTCCTAGAAAACAACAGTGTGTAAAGACTTATCATCTTCTCTTTGTTGATGATTTAAAACTCTATAGCTCATCAGATGAGGAACTGAAAGCACAACTGCAAGTTGTCAAAACTTTTTCAGATTATATAAGAATGTTATTTGGTCTTGATAAATGTGCAAAAGCAACCTTTAAAGCAGGAAAACTGAAACATCAGGAAAACATCGGTTTGGGACAAGAATGTGATATAAAAGAACTTGAGCCTGAGGGAGTGCATAAATACTTGGGAACTGATGAAGGATCAACAATAAAACACAAACAAATGTGAATAAAACTTGGTAAGAAATATTTCAGAAGATTTAAATTAATCCTAAAAAGAGCACTGACATCTAGGAACAAAATCCAAGCTATAAACCAATTTGCTCTTCCTGTCCTTACAGTTTTGGAGTGATTGACTGACCACAAAACATGTTGGATAGATTAGATAGGAAAACAAAAAGGATGCTTCATGCTCAGTAAATGATTTATAAAAATCAGTGCATACCAAGATTATATATTCCCAGTTCTGAAGGAAGGATGGGTCTCCTTGAAATAGATTACATGCATAGATCTGCAATTGTGGGGCCCCACACATATCTGCTGACCTCACAAGACCCAAAAATAGTGAAAGTATTGAAGCATGAGGAGAATAAATCTAAGATGACTTAGCAGAAGCATATCAGCATCAAGCAGGAATGGAAATCAAACCAGAAGTGGATAAAAATTAGGCAGCAACTGAATGTGCCAAACACAAAAGAAAGAATATAATGTGAAGGACCAGATGACAAGGCAGGAAATGTGGAAAAAGCATAAATATAGTTGCAAGTATAGAAAACTTCGTGAAGAGCCTCATGTTGATCAAGAATGAATGCAGGAATGGTTACGGATAGGTGAATTCAAACCAAGAGATGGAAGGTTAATATTGGCAGCCCAAGATAGTGGGCTATGTACACTTAGTTTACAAAGTCCACTGAACATGTGGGAGAAACAGACAAATGTAGATTTTGTAAAACCGAATTGGAAACAGTTGCACACCTTGTTGCAGGTTGTGACATACTAATGGCAGAAGGACTGGATACTGAAAGGCATAATAAGGTGGCAAGATTGTTGCACTGGGGATTGTGTATACATTAGGTATTGAAATGGCTGAAAAACACTGGAGACATGAGCCACAAAGCATCATAGAAAATTAAGTTTATATCACATGGGACCACCCATTACCAACAGTTCAAAAGATAAATTCTAGAAAAGCGGGTGTAGTGGTTCAAGAAAAGAAGACAAGAGTAGCACTGATCATTGAAATTGCCACACCCCGTGACTACAGTGTCTTGCATATCGGGAGACACAAAGTCATAAAATATCAGGATCTGCAGGCAGAAATTAGAGCAATGTGAAAGAAAGATACCCAGACAGTTCCAATAGAAGTAGGAGCAATGGGTCTTATAAAAAAGGATCTACAATCGTATTTCAGTATGTTACTAATCCATGTAACTGTACGAATTGCAGAAGGAGTCATTACGGGGCACATTGTGGGTACTCTGAAGAGCAATTTTGGCTGACATCAAAGATTGAAATAATACTAATTTCATGAACTTTAATCGTACTTTGACTTAGGAATGGGGTCCATTCCCGTCATGGTATTAGAAACCCAAAAGACTCGGAGAAATTAAAAAGGGAAAAAACTTTGTCACAGGCAAGATGCTGTAACACTGGTTCGGACACTGATAAATGCTTCTGATTTTGTCTGAATTCCATTCCTTGTGATTCCACAGTGTATGATCTCAACTCTTGACATAAACTTTTCACAAATCCAATGCAATCAAAACCTTTTGACATCTGGATCCTGACTATCTCTCCTTTTTTCAATGAACTGAACAATTTTCTGGTTTTATCATAGTACGACTTCTAGGACAAATGATTCTTCAACAGTTGGGCCTTTACTGCTTTGTTGTTCTTAACACATGGAACCAATAAATTACTGCTGATTGGTAATGCAGTTCTGGTTTGCCTCGACATAAGTCTCTGGGCAAGTGAACCAAAATTTTTATCATGAAGAATGTTTCTGAGAATTAACAAGTTTTGAAAAACATCAGTATTGTCACGTCTGGATTTCTCTAACAGCTGTTCTGCACTTTGAATTGCACGTTCAGCCAAGCCTTTTGACTGAGGATATTTAGGACTACTCGTAATATGAACAAAGTCCCACTCTTCTGCAAATCACTTGAACTGCTGACTAGTAAGCTGTGCACCATTGTCAGAAATAACTGTGCAGACTACCATGGAGAGAAAAATGTCACTTCAACTTAGTAATGACAGCACTTGGGAAGTAGGTCAGTCTCGAACCAATATGAATAAGAGTCTACTAACACCAAATAATGCTGAACATTCCATTCAAAGATATCTGTGGCTACTGTTGACCAAGGTAGTTTAGGAATCTGGCTTAACTGAAATGGTTCTTTTTGTTGATGTGGTTTTGTACTATTACATACTGGACAAGATGAAAGTACTTTCTCAATATCTCTTGACATAGAAGGCCAAAATACTAGACATCTCGCCCTTCTTTTGGTAGAATCAGTTCCCGTGTGGCCACAATGCAAGATCTTAATATACTGTTGTTGTAAGGATTTTGGAACAATCACTTTAGGACATTTCATGATGATTTCATTGTCTGACAAAAATCTCATCTCTGTATGGAAAATAAGGTTGCACTTCTACTGGTAATCAAAATTGCTTTGAAAGCCATCCTCGACTGATAAAGTGGTTGAGTGTCTGAAGAAGAGGATCTGAAGCTGTGTGATTTCTGTGCTCATCAAGACATGTGGAAGAAAAATGAATCATTTCTATGACCTCAAAATGCAGTTGCTCACTGTTATGCTGTTCTTTGTTTTTTTCTGGGCGATCTGGATAAAGTATCAGTAAGATAAAGAGTTTTGCCTTTTGTGTAAACAAGATTGAAATTGTACTTTTGCAGTTTGGGCATCATATGTTATAGTCTAGCTGGAGCTGTATGCATAGGCTTTCTCAAAATAGTAACAAGAGTTTGGTGGTCAGTTTCAGTCTGATAAGTTGACCATAGTCTTGGAAATTTGAACATGTAAACACAACAAAAAAAGTACACAAAAAACTAGGTACACTGTATAAGAATAAACTCTACCTTACAAAAAACACAAAAGTCACTATAGTGCAAACCCATTTGATCTCAACTCTACTCTATACAGCACCCATAACCTAAGAAAATCTGACCTTACAAAACTAGATACATGCTATAACAAAATTCCTAGATTTGCCACCAGCTCAAACTTTAGGTCATATCACTGTACAGCATTCAAGCAGCTCAACGGATTAGAGCTTCTTCAACTCCTGCTATATAGCCAGCTAGCCATGGCCCAGAAAGTACTCTATTATAAAGAAAACACACCTGTCCTGAAAACCTACTACAGCCATACTCCAGTACTAGAACTCTAAAATCCAGTAATAAAACACTGATAAAAATCACCATTGCCAACAATCAGGCTGGTGAATCCCTCTTCTCCAAATACATTGCTAAAATTTGGAATGCACTACCTCCCAACATAACATTCACCACAACTTCAGCACAGTTCAAATTATTGCTAAAAACTCACTTATCCAAAAATGGCTATGCCCATGTGTGACACCTGTGCCCTGGCCCAGCAATCAAGGAGCCTCAGTCCTCACCACTAACACCAGTGAGGGGAGTCTCATATAGGAGGAAAGGATAACATCTTCTCTCATATAGGAGTAAAGGATAATAAATACACACAGTAAAGTGCAATTTCCCTTAAGAACACACAGAGATCACAGTCAGTCCAGGGCTGGTCGCTCCCTTGCTCTCCAGATCCCCAATATGACTCCCCACTGGCACAGCTGTATGGCCCAGATCTCAGCCAGCTGGGCAAGCTAAAATCTCCAGCACCCTCTCTGCCCAACCAGTGCTTTGTGTACCTTCCCAAGTAACTGACTCACACACACACTTTGAGATAAGTGTTTGTACAACCACACAGACACTCCTGGGGAAGGCTGGCACAGGTTCTTCAGCTGTGCCCGTTTTACCTCAACTATAAGGTAGAAATCACTGCCACCACCCAGCTAATATTTATCAGCTACTCAAAGGCCCTTACAAGGGTGTCCAATTATTACTGTGCAATATTATTATCCAATTGGTAGTATAACTAAACAGTCAAGGCTTATTAGAGTGACTTGGTACAGTAATCACTATAAATATGCAATGTACTCTAGAACTTAAAATATCTCTACACAAAACAGCCACAGTCGAAAGGTTTAAAAATATTTAATAATAAATACAAGACAATACTTCTTACTACACAGTGCTAGTCAAGAGTTCAGAGATCACAGAGAAATACTTAAAATAATTTAGTAGTACAGTTCTGATAACACAGAAAAACACTTAGTCTAATCTTTCTAGTTTCTAGCTATTTCTAAGAGAAAACACACTTCTAAAATAATTTACATATAGAACACATGTAGAGTGCTGATACGTTGGATGGTCAAGCCAAAAATGCTTAATAATCTCTGATTCTCTCTGTTTTTAAAATCACATTCCTGGTTCCCATTACATCATTCTTCACACTTCCCTGGATTCCCAGGCTAACAGAAACTACATTTACATTCTTAGCATCTCCTTGTGTTATCTTGCAGCTGGTCAGGAAGCAGAGCAATAAAAATACATTTGCATGTTTAAATCTAGCAATTTAACTCTTGGTTAAAACAATAGAAAAAATGTCTTCATCTAGACCGGCTGGAGCCAACTTTAAAGATCAAAGACAGTCATAAAATGCTTGACTTAGCTTCCTTACAGCAGTTTTTTTTCCATTTAAGACAACAAGCCTGTGGTTCACATTAATATTTACAGATGACAGAATTATCTATAAAATTCTATCTGGCTAGGCTGGCAGCCTTCACACCATGTACTGCACCTGATTAAACTACCTTTTCCTAATGATTATAAATATTGCTTCTATGCTGACTAAATCTCAATATCACTACTTTTTAAACCAAGGTCTTCTAACTGATGACTAAGAAATACTAATTGAAAAGTAATATACTGTTGATAAATTCTTTCATACCTCAACATTTCTATGCATGCATCTTTAAATACAAAAGGATATCAAATCATTGTTAACTATGCATGTATGTAACATTGTTTATTTACTAATCTTTGCAACTGTGTATGTTATAAATATTGTACTCAAATCTTTCTTAACTATGTATGTTTTATGTGGAGCTTTTCTCCCCGGGCCTCCGCTGAAAAATGTCCTGTGTTCAGTCAGACTTTCCTGGTTAAAAATGTAAAAAAAATAAAATAAATAAATTACAAAAAGTTCTTTCTCAGTCTGGACATATTGCATCTTAGTCTGGGTATGAGTTCTCGTTGCATAGGCTACTAGTCTACCGTCTTGAAGAATGATTGCACCTAGACCAAATTTGGAAGCATCAAAGGAAAGAGTAACTGATTTGTGAACATCAAAGTAGCTGAGAGTTGGTGAGTTAGCAATTTTCTGTTTCAGGACATCAAATACTCTTTGGTGCTGTTCTGACCATGACCAAATTACATCTGTGTAGGTCAGCTCTTGTAATGGTGCTGAAAGTTGGCTTAAATCTGGAAAGAACTTGCCTAGATAGTTGACCATGCCAAGAAATCATTGTAGGGCTTGGACATTGTCTGGAGCTGGTATCTCTAGAATTACTGTTTGCTTGGAAGGATCAGGTCACAAGCCTGAACTGGTAAACAAGTGACTAACATAAGTAACTTCTCACAGCCTGAAATTGCACTTCTGAGGATTCAGCTTAAGATTCACTTCATGTGCTCTTTCCAGAAATTTTTTTGAGGTTTCTGTCATGTTCGACTTCACCTATGCTTTCTACTAGAATATGATCTACTATAATAGCATATGGATAGCCCAAAAAATGTTCTCCATTGCATGCTGAAAGACTTCACTAACAGAATTTCGTCCAAATGCCAATCTCAGAAATCTGTATCTTCCAAATGGCGTACCGAATGTGGTTAACAATGAAGATTTTTGGTGAAGTAAAATTTGCCAAAAGGAACTCTTTGCATCTAAGACAGAAATACAGTGGCTTTTGGCATGAAGGCAGCAACCTCTTCGACTGTGCACATTGGATGATGAGGCCTTTTTAATGCTTTGTTCAGATCTCTTGGATCAATACATATTCTGATATCATCTGAACTTTTCTTATGAGCTGCTACCATGGAGTATGCCCATTCATTTGGTTATTCTACTGGACAAATTACTCCTAGCTGCTCCATTCTGTCTAGCTTGGCTTTGACGCTGTTCTGCATAGCTACTGGAACTTTCCGTGCTGTTATGATAACTGGGCTGACCTTTGGGTCTAACTTCATAGAGTACATAACTGGTAGTTTGCCTAGTTTGTCTGCAAAAGTATCAGCATACTCAGAAAAAAATAGCTTGGGCAAAATTTGAGCTGTTGTCATGCAGGCTTACATGGTCAACTTCATTATTAAGTAAAAGCAGTCCCATTTTCAAACTGTCTCTGAGGCCTAATGATGACTGCATGTGTCTCTTGACTAAGAAAAACTGCCAAGAAATAGCTGTTCACAGCAGAGTAACATGAAAGCACTACTGAGCCTTCGGTTTGAACCTCTTCACCACTATAAGCAACAAGCTTCACACACTTTGTCAATGACTGCATGTGTCTCTTGACTAAGAAAAATTGCAAGTCATAGCTGTTCCCAGCAGAGTAACATGAAAGCACTATTGAGCCTTCGGTTTGAATCTCTTCACCACCATAAGCAACAAGCTTCGCACACTTTGTCAAATCAAGTTGTTCAGTAGCTTGTACATTGCACTTTGAGCCACTATCTACTTTGAGCTCTATAGGACTCACATTAATCCAAACAGAACAAAATATCTAATTCTTTACCCACAAATCTACTGCATTAACTGCTTCACCAAGCACAGACACACCATCAACATAAAAAGTAGGATCGCAGCCTTCTAATTGATCAACTTGCCTCTTGGAATGCCCTCTTTTAATAAAATAATGTGCCTTATTTGATTTACAAAACCTTTTGAAATGATTCCATTTATTGCAAGAATGACACTGCTGACCAAAAGCTAATCACTTTTCTCTTTTGAGTTTGTGATTTCCACCAAAAGTACGACAGTTGACTATGAAGCTGCGTGGGGGCACATATTTTGACTTTGCTGACTCACCCTTGTGCTTCACTGAGCATGTTCTAAAATTTGCTGGAAAGACTTGGGGTTTCCCAGGGACTGTTACAGGACCTCCAGTAGCTGCCATGTGCTTGAGCCTGTTTCTTTTAACCACATACTGCACACTATCAACATGAGCTTTGTCACTGTGCCTTCCGCTGCTAATCTCATTTGTAAGCATACTTGTGTGCTTTTCTGTAAGTATGTATATTTGAGAAATCTCAATGGCCTTATTCAATGTTAAGTCACTGTCTCAAAGCAAAATGTTTCTCACTGTGTCATTATTAATACCACGTGCAAGCCTGTCCTTTATCAATTCATCTCTCAATTCACCAAACCTACACATTTTAGCCTTGTTTCTCAAGCTAGTTATATATGCTGCAAAACTTCACAAGGCTTTTGATCCCTTGTGCAAAATAAGTGCCTTTCCATTCTAATATTGTTTGGGGGTTACACACTTCTCTAAATTTACATTTTAAGCACTCTGGGTCTTCCCTTCTTTCAGCTGTTTCCACTATATGGTGGTCTTCCCCCTTCCCTGTAAACACAGCAGGTGCATACACAAAGGAACACTTTCTTTCAATGGCCTCTGAACCAGCAAAATTAAGCAGAATAAATGCCTTTGTACACGTCTTTGTCAGAAAAAGCAGCTTGTATGAAAATATCATATCCTGCTCAAACACTCCAATTTTCTGCAATATTGTTATCAAACACAAGAGGTGCAGGTCTATGAAACCCTTTTGCCATGCCCACAGATTATAGTAAAACACAGTGCAATCTTGGCCCTTATAATTATGTACGAACACACACACACACACACACACACACACACACACACACACACACACACACACACACACACACACACACACCACACACCAGGTACTTGTAATAATATTCAAATGCACAATAAACTCTTCTCTGCGAAATATGCCTTGAAATAACTGTACTTTGTGAAATATTCTTTTAATCAGCTTTACTTTGCAAAATAACTGCACTGTAATGCTGCACACATTTGTGAACATGTTGCACACTTCAGATATTTTGAATAGCTTTAGTTAATACAAAATGCAGCACATAGAGAAAAATATGGTCGTTTTCCTTTTTTTTGTACATTTTATGTGATTCGAATATTATTTCAAATGTTTTCATGATCATTTTGAATATTTTTATCAATATGTCACAGTTTCAGACATTTAGGTTAATAAGAAATTTGTTTTGAGGGTTCTGAGTGCTTGGTTTCATATTTATAGTAGAAAAAAATCATTTAAGCAAATTTTAGCACCTGGAATTTGTTTCTGACCTGTTTTGTGAGTCATTTGAGCAGAAGGGATGATCCACTCCTATATATTCCTTCAACTCTAACTGGTTGCCTCATGGCTGTATGTCTGGATCCCATTCTGACACTACATCACTCTTCTTATGTGCATTAAGAAGACGTTGAGGCTTGGGTGTTCATTTAAGTAGTTTATTGTATACAAATACATCAGGATGGATGGCAGGAACTTTAAACGAACTATCCAACTAACTGACTGACTACATACTTGCACGCTCACACTCTGCCTGCTCACTCAAAATGGCACTCTTGCTTGCATGTGCCCAGTACTTATATGCACATGCTGACACACTGGAAAGCTTCTTAAAGGTATATCACACACTCTGATCTACAGTAACATTGTAACAAGTTGGTACAGGCAGATTTCAAATACTGGCACATACTTTTAGGGGACAATAAATTCAATATTGCACTTCAGGATTTTTCATATTTTGTTTTTCCTTTTAAAAGGGGTAGAAATTTGTATGACTGATAAATCAGAAGCTTTTTTTTATAAGCTCCTGAAAGACTTAATGCTAATATAATCTTGAAAACTGGCATTTGTTTTTTTACATATGATAGTTATACTTGTGATACTGTGGATTTTGACACCATCCCCCACTCTGGAATTATAGACAAACTCGCTAAACTAGGTATAAATCCCTATGTCACAAGATGGGTTGCCAACTGGCTCACTGACCGAACCCACACTGTGAAAGTAGCAGACTCTAAATCCAACTTCAGACCAGTGACAAGTGGAGTACCACAGGGTTCAGTCCTAGGTCCTCTCCTGTTTGGTATCTACTTCTCTGAAGTACAGGCTAACACAGAAGGTCTTTGGCTAACAAAGTTCGCAGATGACTGCAAACTAGGAGCCATAATCAAATCTCCTAACGATGTGTACATCCTACAAAAAGGGCCTCACTGAGACAGATGCCTGGTGTCAAAGCCATGGCCTCAAGCTCAATGCCAAAAAGTGCATTGTCATCCCTTTTGGTAAAAACTCTGTACCCATAAACTACCACATAGGCGGTAGTCTACTTAACACCGAAAGTGTGATAAGAGACCTTGGGACACAGGTGGACAGTAGTCTCTCCTTTGATAATCACATCGCCACAGTAGTCAAGAAATCCTTCTACATGGCACACCTCATCACAAAAGGTTTCTCATCCAAAAAAAAAAGAGGTCATTGTTCCCCTCTACTCATCACTCATTAGACCCATTATAGAGTACAACGCCCCTTTTGGTATGTACCTCACAAGACATCTACAACAACTGGAAAGGCCACAGAAATACCTCACAAAGAGGATTACCGGCCTCAAACAGATGCCCTACGCAGACTGTCTCAAAAAACTCCAGCTTTACTCTGTCGCATATCGCCTACTCAGAGGCGATCTCTGCCTAACATACAAAGCTATGTCAAACCCAGATCTGTTGGACATGCTCCACGTAAAGAAATCCCAATCTTTCTGAGCTACACGCTCTAGGGACCTAAACATTGTCACCACAATAAACAGAACATGCTGGAGGGATAGATTCCTGTCTCAGAGACTTCCCATACTTTGGAACAAACTACATATCTATATCAAACAAAGCTCCTCATTAGCACTCTTCAAGAAAAATCTTGATGATTGGATGGGAGATAGGAAATTCACCCCGGGGATCACTTCTGTGGCTCTGCTTGACAGGGCCAATAGCCTAGTACCTACCTATGAACCTATAATGATAATATAAAATTCTTGTGTTTTAATGCACACAAACACACGCACGCACGCATGCACACATGCATGCACGCATACACATTTAAATGAAGATTGCAGGAATAGCTTTGTAATATTTGGACAACAATATTGAAAGTTCTGTTGCAGTACATATTGCTGTGTCTCATAGCTCAGATACTTTATTGAAGTCTGCTGCTTTGGAACAAGCTTCCAACTATGAGTGAGGTGGGAATCAGTTAATATTTTGCTACAGAAAGAGACAATCTCTATTACAAATTTTTACATACTGAGACTATTTAGGTTTACTAATGAAGTAAACTGCAAGTTTTTAGTAAGTTAATTGCTTTGTTTTTTCCCCTTTTTAATTTATGTTCTGATTGTTTGTTATGTCTTGATTGGTTCCTTGATAATTGTCTTTGATATTTATCGCTGATGTTTTAAACCTTTTGTTTAAACCTTTGATGACTGCTTGGCAAGGTACATTATCCATTATTAAACATATTTTCTTTTGCTTTTCTATGAGTGGTATTGTATTATTACCAAAGTCTATATGCACATTAGACGTTGATCACAGGCCTGATGACTAAATTTGTTACATGTCTGTTTTCAGTCAGTGGGGCAAGTATGCCCCCATCTCTCAGTACCACTCTTTTGAGGTGCACCTAAGTTTGTTCTTGTTGGGGAAAAAGGCAAAAACTGCAGTGATGTTTCAAATGTCTCCACTTCTGCAGACTTTTTGGGTGGGGTAAGTTTCTGGCACATATCTTTCTGTCTAGCAGAGGTCATTCCACATTTAAGTACTCCTTAGTACCCATTGTCTGTCATAAAAGAGCACATGCGGTTCTTCCAGAACCAAATGTCCCCAATGACTTGGAGTGGTTCTAGACACTAACTCCATTTTTTTTTTTTTGAATTTTATATTTGTAAATTTGGTGACCAGGATGGTAGACTGATTCATACAGGAATTGTTTAAATGTGGGCTAGACATAAGGCATTTTAACAACAAACATAATACAGGGAGGCATCACAACATTCATTTGGTTATATAACTATCAATCAACAGTTACTAATAAAAATGGTATATTGTGAGACATCAATATAACAGTAAAATAGGCTGCCTGGAGATTGTGCTGTCATAAATTGTGGGCTCCATCTAGTCTTTTTCCTGAATTTTAACAGAACTTCTACAAGAAGCAAGGAACAGTCCATGGTGAAATCTACAAATCTTGAGAGATATTCCTGCTAACCCTGACCTCAGTGTCTGAATACACTGGATCTGCTAATCTCCAGCCTTTCTTTCTTTTTCCTGCAAAAGCATATTTGCACATCATCCTAAACTATTATTTATGTGCTTCTGTATCACTTACCTCATTAGTGGGTTATTTTATTTGCTATACAAGATTGCATCTTGGACCAGAGTAGATGGCCTACTTGATATTTTGAGGACCATTAGGTTACTAGAAGGAGTCCAGAGGAAAGGCAATAGAAGAATTTGCTGGAATGAAGGAAAAAGATGTGATCACATTCCAGAGTGGTTGAAAAGAAAAGACAGGAGTGTCAAAATATGGGTGCATAACAATACGTCAGGGAGGTGTGTGTGTGTGTGTGTGTGTGTGTGTGTGTGTGTGTGTGTGTGTGTGTGTGTGTGTGTGTGTGTGTGTGTGTGTGTGTGTGTGTGTGTGTCACTACAGTAAGGTCATTAATAAATCTTTTGTAAAAAAGCAAACTTTTCAAATAATGGGTGAGTTTTAAAATACCTCTTTTCCTACCAGCATATTACGAGGTTATTGAATACTGGAGCTACCCTTGCTCCCATATCCACACCTGATTTCTATTTGTAATGTTTGCCCAGGCAGATAAAGAAATTATTATCCAAAACTGTTTCTAACAGGATAGCAATAGTGTTAGCAAAGGTGTTCTCAAACTTGGTGAATCTACTAAGATACCTCCTAAAGAACTCGTTTTCAGTTTCCTGTTCGATGCATGTATAAAGGGAAACGTTATTCATAGATCCAAAAGAATAATCTCTTCTCACTTCTTGCAAGTCATTAAATAATTCAAGAAGGTGCCACAAATCTCTTAAATAAAACTTGGATTCCTGAACAACTGAGTTAAGAAAATGGTTGAGGAAAACCGAGACTGGTTCTGTCTTGTAATGATCTGCTACCACAACAGGTCTGATAGGTGGATTAAATTCTGGCCATCTTAGGTAATTGAACTTGGAGAAACTTATAAGTGTCATGGTCAGTATTTTCCTTACTGAGTAAATCACTGAGCATGGTGTCGATGTTTGAGAAACACCTCTTAATGCTTTACACTGTGGTCTCTTCATACACCATGGTGTCTCTAAGCATGTTGTTGATGGTGAAATTATATGCATTGTTGTCCATAACCACTACCATGCCACCTTTGTCGGCCTTTATAACCCTGATCTCTCTATTTTCCAATAGCTCCTTGAGTGCCAGTCTCTCTTCTAATGGAAGATTGTATGTTCTGGATTTAATGCTCAATTTCCTCTTTAGGCCATCCTCACAGGTATTGTGTGGCATTATAACTTACTTATCTAACTGTTTAATTAGCTTAATCTTTTTCCAAACCCATGCAATAGTTCTGAGAGTACCACTGGGCCATATTAATTGCTGAAAGAAGATTATTGCTGCTATAGCTGAAAGCTGTAGGACTGAAAAGTCTATTGGCACTTATTCTGTGTTACTGCAAAGCACAGGATGCAAATTAATGCTGATTATTTTCAGTGAATGAGCTAGGAGTTACATTAATGCTGATTATTTTCAGTGAATGAGCTAGGAGTTACATTAATGCTGATTTTTTTCAGAGAATGAGCTAGGAGTTACATTTTTGCTCCCATTCATTTTTTTCAAGTAGGCTTCCGAACCAGAACTGATTTATCAGGTCACTGATAACTTTTGAGCTATAACTACAGTACACAGTAACTGGGTTGATGGGCCTACATCACTGTCGCTACTCGTGATCATATAATTTGGGTTTTGCATGTTATAGTAAGGACTGAACAAAACTCACCATTGCAGGGTGGCAGTTGGTTGGCAATCCTGTTATTTATATCTTGGCATAGAATGGATGGGTGGATACTTTTTTTCTGTGTTTTTTCTTCTTTCAATGACAATGGCTTTATATTGATATCCACCAATCAGTATGCATGCCATCGGATCTACTTTGAAACATCGAGTCCCAGTTTACTGAATGCCATTATACAGAGATGAAAAATACAAAAACAGAAATAACGAATGGCGAAGTTTTCTCAGGGTAAGTAACCACTTGCCCAACATGCCCTTTTCTCCACTGTAGTGTGATCCTGGAGTTGGTATATATAGATGGGGGGATGGGGGGTGCAGCCCCCTGCATTGGGTGTGTGGGGTATGTCCCCCACCTAGGTAGGTTTTACTTACCTCAGTTCGTGTTTTGTGTATGTTTCGGGCAAGTGTTTACTTACCCTTGGAAAACTTTGCTGTTCAGTATTTCTGTTTTCATGATTTTTGTTTTGGGACTGTGACATTCGGTAAACTGGGACTCGATGTTTCAAAGGAGATCCATGCCATCATAACATTCATTGGATTCTTCCCTGACATCAGCTGTCCTAAATGTTTCATAGCAGTTGTCAAAACATGAATGTTGAAGGCATAGATAGACATCTTTCTTCTGTACCAGTGGGCTCTCTAACAATGCCATCTTGTTTTAAACTAGTTTTGTTTATTAATTTATTATTTTGTCAACCTCACATTGCTTTAGTGCACAGGGCTGTAATTAATTTTCTTGATGTCTTCTAGGCAGATGAAATTCAATAACCCTGTGTATACATTATCACAGACACAATCATGTGCCACATGATAAGATTTTGTACGCAAATTATAAACAAGTGCATATTATTTTTTCTGCAAAATATATAGCTGTATGTGGGAAACGTGTGGGTTTGGGGGTGGTAGACCCCCAGACAAGCATATAGTTTTATATATATATATATATATATATATATATATATATATATATATATATTTTTTTTTTTTTTTTTTTTTTTTGAGCATTCAGGAAGGAGATCTGGAGCAAAAATTACTATGTTTATAGGTATCCTTTTGATGGTATTGATTCATCCTAGGTAATCATACTGAAAGACTGGATTCTGTTAAAGGATTGCAACTTTCCTGTTGTATATATAAATATACACACACACTCATGAGTGTATAATTTACTGAAATGCACAAACATCAAGAATTAACTTGATTGATTTTGACATACTAAAAATCAATATATCTAACAAACAGAAAAGGAAAAAAAAGATTGCAAAAAGAAAATAGTTTCTGTTTGACTTCTAGTCATCAAAACCCTACCAGACATTTATCCTACTATCACCTTACCTGATAACCCTAACCTTGAACCTTACCTTAGAAAACCCCTTTACTACCACTGTACGTGAAAGGCTTAGACGACACTACATGCAGCAACACACATTCACACCACTAAAGCTATCTACTTAGCCCTTACTCTAATCCTAACTAGTAAACACTTTCACAAACAGTCCCACCCCCAGATGCCAAAACTTTTAGTTTATCTGAAAGGTTCGGCATTAGAATCCCAAACATAGTTTTACCTTAGCTAATATACTCAGTCTTCCGTCTTTCCATCTGTCATACATTTGACAAATAGATAAGATGCGAAATGTATTTACTCTGTTGACAAAATGAACATTTGACAGAGTGACACCTATATATATATATATATATATATATATATATATATATATATATATATATATATATATATATATATATGGGTCTACTTTGTTTCACTGAAAACACACTTCACTGAAACTCATTTAGTTCAAAGCTCATTTCACTGAAAATCAGTTGCCAGAGCACAATTCACTGAAAGTTAACTTCACTGAAAACTCATCTGACAAACTCATTTTGTTGAAAGGTATGTGCTCTGTTCCCCACTGTAATGTGATCCTGGAATTATTATATATAGTAAGAGGGGGTGTGGGGGCATAGCCCCCTACCTATTTTAAACGTTGGAAACCATAGACATGGAAAATTACAAGTTGAATGAATAACTCTTTCCAGAAAATAATATATAACCAAACTATGTGGGGGGCTACGCCCGCCACCCCCCAATGTGGGGGGGCTGTGCCCCCCCACAACCCACCTTACTATATATATTAACTCCAGGATCACACTACAATGGGGAACAGGGTATATACCTGTCAACAAAATGAGTTTCAGTCAAATGAGTTTTCAGTGAATTGAGCTTTCAGTGAATTGTGCTCAGGCAACTGATTTTCAGAGAAATGTGCTTTCAATGAAATTAATTTTAGTGGTGTGTTTTCAGTGAAATGAAGTAGACCCATATATATATATATATATATATATATATATATATATATATGTGTGTGTGTGTTTGTATGTGTTTATATATATATATATATATATATATATATATATATATATATATATATATATATATATATATATATATATATATATATATATATATATATATATATATATATATATATATATATATATATATATATATATATATATATATATATATAAAAATCTATCTATATATATATATATATATATATATATATATTTACACAAATGTACACACACACAGATATATATGTATGTATATATATATATATATATATATATATATATATATATATATATATATATATATATATATATATATATATATATATATATATATATGTACATATATATATATATATATATATATATATATATATATATATATATATAAATATATATATATATATATATATATATATATATATATATATATATATATATACAGACATAAATATATATATATATATATATATATATACGTAAATATATATATATATATATATATATATATATATGCACACATGTACCTGTGTGAGTGTGAGTGTGTGTGTCTGTGCTGTGTGCCCGCGCATGCGCATAGGATGTCTCTTTTAAGTCATTGTTTGGGTACAACATTAATAATTTACACTACCTCATGGCTATGAGACACATTTGTCTCTCAGTAACTCCCCACACCACCATGCCCAGCTGCATATTAAAGCATCTATTACTGTGCAGCTGACTTACACACACTCAAGACACATTTATCTGTTCATTCAGTTATCTGACAGAAAAGCAGTACTTGCTGTTTTAACCCCACTCAACAGCATGGTTGCCACCTTACCTAGAAAAGATGTATATTTTTTTAAACTGGTCACCTTTCCTTTAACACCTGTTTAACAAGCTTGGTATTGATTAGACAAGTGTTGACACCTTGATGTCGATGAAGAGATCATTGATTTCCCCTGGAGGTCCACTTAGAAAGTCATTGTTTGGCCTACCTGGAAAATCAGTCAAAGGAGGGCTAGTTTGATATATTTTTTTATAATTATGACTCTTAAAATGAATGTAATTTATTTATGTTTGCATCTTAAATATATTTTCAGTGTAGAAAAAAGCAAACTTGCAATGTCATTTATTATTAGCTGACTGAAAGCCTAACTTGAGGGAGGCAGCCTACCTGAAAATTAATTCCTTAAGTATGACACTTAGTGCCCAACACTGAGATGAAGCTGAGAATATCATTAGACCTCCCATTTATTTTAGTGCGGCATATGAAAGTGTGTACATGGGCCAGGCATCTCTGGGGAAGTGGGTGAGGGCAGATGTGCTTGCAAGGACAAGTTAAGTGCCTCTTAAATATGAGAAGGAACTGATAAAAACATCTTTGTCATAACTTAATTTCCCACATAAACTACTGTCAGAAAGTGTGCCTGCGTGTGTGTGTGTGTGTGTGTGTGTGTGTGTGTGTGTGTGTGTGTGTGTGTGTGTGTGTGCCTGCATGTGCATGCATGCTTGTGCGTGTGTGTGTGTGTATGTGGTGGTGGTGGTGGGGTTCCTCCCTGACAGTGAGCAGGTGACGTCTCTCTTAAGTATTGACAGTACTCTGTGAAACTAAATTACAAGTGTTTCCTTAAGTCCAAAACATGAATTGCCACTCTGTATGACAGATATAAAATATCTGAATTTTATGTTTCTGTTTTTTACACATGCTAACACTCAAAAGAGCTGAGAAAAGAAAGAGAGAGAGAAAGAAAGACAATAACGATGCTGTTTGCAGTTTACAAAGTCAAAGGTGTCTATGTGTATCATAACATCATTCACTTTCACATGTACCAATAAACTAGGACTGTGTAAAGCTGGGTCCAATTATATTGTTATCCTGAGGTTACGGTCTACAAATCTAAAATTTTGCTGACAATTGAGTTCAACTGGTAAATTTCATGAGGTACCAATAATTCACTTTGCTTCCCTGCTTTCAAAATTGTATTATCACATGTAAGGTGTCTTATACTAGAAGACAGCTAATAATTTATTTCTGTTTCTCATAGTACCGCAGAAATGATATTCCATTTCCCTTGCTGAAAAGGCAGTGCACAAACATTATTGTGTGTACTGCAAATAAACTGCAGGAAAGACGTGTATTTTTCTTAGCTTCTACTTGCAGCATTTTGTCAGACATTACTGGCTGAAAACATTGTTGCATTAACAGCCATAACAAAGGCTCCAAATAAAAGTATCTTCAATGCATAATTCAGCAGAATCATCCAGTCCTTGCTTTCTGAATATGATATTAAATATTCTAGATAGTGATAATTAGTTTAGACTCATGTACTTGTAACATGTTGCATTTTATACACTGTACATTTTTCAATTTCAAAACGTTAAGGGTAAACTCTTTCAGAGAATATCTGGAATTTTTTTTCTGTTTGCTGCAACCTGTTGTCAAGACATTTTTATTTATTTGTTAACTAGGTTGGCGGGCTTGTCCAATGACTCTTCAGTCAAAACCTGGGCTCAACAATCAGATATTTATCACTTTATACTGTTGTCATGTAGTTTACAGGATATACCAGACAACAGGCTTTGAGTTTCAGGAAATATAAACAAAAACAGCTTCTGCGAGTATATTCTGACTTTGCTGATTACAGTCAGCCTTGCAACACAGACTATTGAAAATTTCACCCAGCTTTTATTGTGAACATTGCAAATTGCCACATCTCATTTGTTGGCACTTAGTACCCTGTATTTTTAAAAACTTTTAAATGCCCATGTTGTATTGTATTAGTTGCAGAATAGTCATACATTGCTTTTAGTGGCATCTCTGAGTTTTGGTTTTGGCTACTTGGGGTAAAGGGGAAATGAGGCTTTTTGTTTAGGCTAATTTCTTTGTTCTCCAAGTCTGTGCAACCTCAGAATTAGTATATTTGGAGATGAGTAGACAAAGCCAGCTCCTCTATTTGGGAGTGTGGAGTAGACCCCATAAAAATATTTTTTAAGTTTATGCAATGTTTGTCTGGCTCGGTTTCTCTAAACTTGCTCCTTAGTGTATCGGTTATGCTTGCAGGTGCTTAGGTACTTAATAAGCTAGTGATCTGGGGATCCTAAGATCCTAAGAAAACTAGCTTTACATTCCCATGGTAGTTTTTAACCCTTATAGTTGGAATACAAATATTCCAGAGATAGGCTGAACAAGAATATGTTGGGACATTTACATGTTGGTGTTCTCTGGGGAGCTGACAATGGCGCCAAGTTTGCATTCATCTACAGACTTTAGTCAGCCACAAACCATTAACGTTAGCTTTGACCTCCGAGAAGTAAATTCTGAAGAGGAGTGGCTGAAGGACTGAACCCTGGGGTACACCACTAGTGACCGGTCTTTTTGGAGGAGGTATAGCCTCCCACCTAATTTCCTGGATTCTATTTGTGATCCAGTTTGATATACAGTTTATTTATTTACTTAACATTTGTTGACCAGGAAAGTCTGACTAGGACAGAGCCTATTTTCAGGGGAGGCCCGGGGAGAAATGTTCCAGACTCATGTCTTTGGAATGTTGGAGGAAACCAGAATACCAGGAGGAAACTCATGCAAACTCAGGGAGAACATGCAGACTCAGCACAGAAGGCACCCCACCCAAGTGTTGAACCAGAGAATCTCTCACTGTGAGGTGGCAACGTTAACCACTTCTTCACTGCGCAATCCAATGACTTAGACAGGTACTGACAGCTGTGAGAGTTTTATGTATGATGTCAAAATGTGGGATAGCACTGAACACCTTTGTAAGGTCTAGATATGTGGTGCATACTGTTTTGCCTTCATTCATTGCTTCAGTAACTTTTTCAAAGAAATCAACCAGATTAAGGATGTAGGACCTGCCCTTAATGAATCCAAACTGGATTGGGTTAAGAGTCTGTAGGTTACCTATACTCTTATATATCAATTCCACAATGATCCTTTTCATGGCCTTACAGATGAGACTGGTCAACCTTACAGGCCTATAATTACCTGGATACACTGAAACCCCACCTTTGTTCAAGGGAATGGTTGTTGCTGTCCTCCATTCATCTGACACAAAGCCTGTTTTGAGACTGATATTGAATAGCTTTTGTAGGGTAGAAGACAAGTCCTGTTTCATGCTGATCTGTAGGCAGCCTAGTGTGTTATCTGGCACCATAGATGTGGTACTATTGGCCTTAAGTAGAGCCTTGAGATCTTCTTTTTGGGATATTTGTGTGGGAGGCATATATAAAGGCATGTGACAGGAGAATACTGGAGGGGGAGGGGTGTAAGGTTTGAGCTAAAATTAGTTCACTGTAGATTGGCTATGTCCTCTGGGTCTGAGTATGTGATTTACTGTTAGCTCTGCACAGCACTGGGCATGGTTACCGATATGTTTAACGTAAAGAAGGCTTTATGGTTATCTTTCACCTGGGTGGCAATGCTGACTTTGCTTGATTTGATCAGATTCTGGAGATCCCTGTTTAGTTTAGCAGGAGTATTTCTGGAACCTTGAGAGTTAGATGTATTTTTCTGTGCGATTAGTTTTTTTTATTTTTTTTTTTATTATACATATTATACAAACTGTTTATATTTGGGTTCAGTTTACTTTTGAATTTCGCATTGTATTTTTCTGAGGATGGCAGTTGCGTCTATACAGCTATTTACATATGCATAACATTTGGCACTGAATGATTCCACATAAGTGGTGGGGTCTTCAAGATGTAAGGGGCTTTTGAATTTAACAGGTCATCACTCAGCTTTAGTAGATTAGCTGGGTCATTATTAATTTGACAAAACTTTAGCTTATCGAACTACAAATGATCGACAGCTAAAGATCGAAACATCCAAACCGCGAACCGCGAATGATCAGTTAATCAAATTTTTTCCCATGGAAAGAATTCACTTGGCTGTTACACAAAACAAAAACCTTTTAACCTGAATTAAGAGGGAGGCTTCACCCCCCCCACACCCCCCATGTAGGGGGCTGTGCCCCCCACCCCCCAACTAAATATACTAACTCAGAGATCACTCCACATCGGGGAAAGGGCAAATTCCTGTTAATGGCCAAGCAAATTCTTTCCATGGGAAAAAATTTGCTTAGCTGATCGTTCACGGTTTGGATGTTTCGATCTTTAGCTGTTGATCTTTTGTAGTTTGACAAGCTAAAGTTTAGTCAGATTAATAGGGACCTGATTAGCCTTTGCATAATATCTACTCTGGTTACCAAAGTATTGGAATATGCTTCAGGCTTCAGTTTTATGTTGACTGACTTGTGATCTGATTTGATAAAGGAGGAAGTTACGGCTAGTGCAGTGTTCTAAAGCAAGTAGCAAAGTAAAAAAAAACATTGTTGTTGGATATAACTTCCTTATCATATACAGTACCAGATTATATTGTTTTTGATGCAAAAATTGTGTATATTTTATTCTGTTGATAAGAATGATCCCATAATTTATTTTCTCTGAGAGGAAAATCCCTGTGAGATTGAACCAACAATGCCTCACTACCTAAATTAGTGTATAGACTACTGTATTTCCATGTTAATACATGGAGTCTGCCAGATGGTACAGAGGGTTAAAGCTGTTAGCTGTGGTTCATTTGGTGCAGGGTTTGATTCCTCATTTGCCTACTGATGATGTAGTAGTTCTCCTCTAAAGAGGTAAGTTAATTTTGCTTATCCATATTATATATAAATCATCGCTGAAGTACCTACCATGGTATCAGTTTGTGGATGTGGTTATAGAGGGAAAACTGAGTCAACAGTAAAACTACAAATAAATAAATACATATCAAAACACACTATAATGCTCATACAATGCTTATTTTCTGAAAAAATGTGCGACTTTAACATAAAGCGTATAACTTTCCCGGTTAACAAATGTTAAATAAATAAATAAATAAGAGGAAATCAAATTAATTGTAAAACAAAGATGCTTCTGAAAGTGACCAATATACCTTAAAATTACTGCTGCCTGGCCATTGTTAAAGGCAGCTTTTGACATCAAGTAGTTGGTGATTCATAATAGATATCTGGCAAAGTTCTGAAAACTGTGACTAGTATTATTACAAGTAACAAAGTCAACCATTTTGTTTGGGGGCACCAACGTCTGTAAGAAATTAAGTGCCCATGCAGTTTAATTTTATGTAGAGACATACTTACTACTGTGGCAACTGGTTCCAAGTAGCAGGGGATATTTTGGGAAATCCATTTGCTCAGAAGCAGTCCAAAGGCTGATATTTTAATCTGAAGAAATTGCAACTGTGAATTCCCAAACCATAATGTAGATTGTTGTTTCCAAGTTGTTAGATCATGTAAAAGTCTTGTAAAATAGAAAAGTAAATATGCTGCTCAGAAAACCAAAGTGTTCCATCACCTTCCTATGAAAGCTCTGTTTATTTAGCTGTCTCCACATGATGAGGAAAGACATATGTACACTTGCACAAGGCAAATGAGCAATGCATGTGCTCCGGCATAGTGGAGGAAAGAAGTGTACATGTTTTATTTCATCATGGTTTGTACTTTTACTTTGAAATAACTATATTTGTTTATGTATTTATTTTAGTTAATGAGTAACATTCTGCACTAGACTAGTTTTATGCCTTCATTGTAGGATATGCATTTTTTGTAATATTTCACTAGCAGTTTATCTACTGCATTGTCTGTTATGTTCCTTAATTGTTTCCCTAATCTTTCATCTGTTCCTGATCTGTTATATCTGTTTATCTATCTATACATATATATATATATATATATATATATATATATATATATATATATATATATATCTATATATATTTTTTTTTTTTTTATCTAAGATATTTTTGCTTTTTGAGCATCTATATGCAGAGAAAGAAAAAGGTATGAAGCTCCCCCATGCCCTGTATTCAATGTTTTGTGCCAGGAGTAAAGCAAGTTGTATATATTTTGCATTTAATTAGTTCGCATTCTGATATATCCAACTTTAAATTCTGAAAACAAAGTACATTAAAGTAATGTATGCACAATGTGGTACCACCTTGAGCTACAGAAAGGAATGCTGCCACACTTCTCCTTCTCAGGGAACTTACTGGACCAACCTCTCTGTTGCAATGGGTAAGTATCTGAATATATCAGTGGCATTTCTAGCAGGTGTTGAGACCCACTAACTGTAAAGAAGGTATGCAAGGCCTAAGGCATCATGCCAAAAACTTTACCAATATTCTTTGAGGGAGGAATAGTAAAATTAAGAAGTTTTTTGTTGTTAAAAGGATAAAATGGCTAGATAAAAGCTTCTTTTCAGTGGCAGCTTGGGAAAAAAATGTCTGGTTAAGTAACCTGCTCAGAGTGTTGCAAATGGAGATGGAGGAAGTCAAAACCTGGACTACAGAATGAAGGTTAAGTGGAAGATATGGCCCTCACTGGCAAAGTATGTGTGGAGATTTCCCCATAACACTGTTTTAAACTTTGATTTCTTTTTTTTTTCTTGGTTGCTATTTTTACCTCTGTTTTAATTATGGTGTGCATCATATTTTGGATGTTTGCAACATGAAGAGTAAAAAAAAAGATTGTGGAAATTAGCCAAGATATTACAGCTAGTTTCACCACAACTCACAATTCAAAATGAAAGGACATGGCAAATGTAAGTACTGTTGTATTAACATAACTATAACCACCAAGCTGTATTTAATTGATGAAAAACAAAGATTATTACAAAGAAGATTAAAGTTATACATTTGTCCAGAACAAGAACAGAAAGATGAACATAACTGTATCCATGAATATGACTATAATCAAAAGAACATGCTGGTAAACCTAGATGGGTGCAGCTAGTGAGTTGATGGGGAAGGGCAGATAGTTGTATTGGAATGCTTTGCAAGCTGTGGGAATGTTATTGCTGTACAGAGCCAGGAGCCTTAAGAACCTGATGTGACACCATTCACGTGCTACTTAGACAGTGGGAGTTCGATATTCCTGATCCAACCAAGAGACGAGCAAAGTGATTAGGGGCTGGAACATGGCAATACTAAGTTACAGAAGCTGCAGAAAGAACACCGAGGCTGGGGTGGGACTGTACTGTATATGTTAGAATAAAGATAGAGTACGTCACATGAAGGGGATCAAGAATCTAAATTATTTATTATTATTTATTTATTATTTTATTTAAATTTGTTGACCGGGAGTGTCCGACTGGACGTAGGTCCATTTTCAGCGGAGGCCTGGGGAGAAAAGCTCCACAGTTAAAATAAACAGACAGTATATACATTAGATTACATAGTGAATAACAATTTACATAGCAATTACTTACAACATATTTACAGATGAAGAACATAGTACATCAGTAGACAACCAGAATCTTTATCTGTGAAGTGCATACCAGACATTAACAAATGTTACAAGAAGAAGAAGTTTGTGCTGTATAATAAGTACTGGCTTATGAGCATCTGAGCTTGCTATAATCAAGGTAGTTAGTGGAGTGGAAAGAAAGGTAATGGTTGGATGGGGTGGATGATATTAGAGTGGGAGTTGCAAGGGCATAGCCAGCATGTTTTTAGTTGCGCTTTTAGTAACGTTTTGAAGTGGGTGCCTGATGGTATGGAGGTAATTGTGGGTGGGAGTGAGTTCCATAATTTGGCCATGGCGCAAGAGAATAGTGCTTCACCAGCAGAGTTATTGGCTTTAGTGATCTGCAAGTGATTTTTGCTGCTGGATCTTAGTGGTCTGGTGGTGCGATAGGGTTGGAGTAGATTCTGGAGGGATGAGACATTTAGTGGATGGTTTACTAGTTTGTGGGCGAGTGAGAGTTGATACCACTGAAGGAGGTGAGGGAGTTCAAGCCAGTCCAGTTCAGCAAGTGAGAGACAGTGGTGACTATGGTAGGATGCCCCTGTGGCAAATTTGGCGATTTTGTTGTAGCAGGTCTCTAGCTTGTTTAGATCACATTGCCTTAGGTTGGTATATATTGGAGAGGCATAAAGTAGGGTGGAGATAAGGTTGGAATTTGCTATTGAAATCTTTGCTGCTTTGGTGAGAAATTGCTTCTTTCTGTATAACGTTCCTAGTTTTTTGTGGACTTTTTTTATAGTCATGGATATGTGAATGTCAAATTTTAGTTTATTGTCTATTTCCACTCCTAGCAATTTGGTGTGTTCAGTTGGGTATATAGTGGTGTTGTCTTTTGCCGTGATGTTAAAGTGAGAGTTGTTTTGAGTATGTTTGGTGGGTTGGAAGATGAGTAGTTTAGTTTTGTTTGGGTTGAGTATTAATCGGGCATCAGATAACCATGTTTCAACAGAGGAAAAGGGTTCCTGTGTGACTTTTTGCAGTTTTGGTAGGATAGTTATTATTGGCTTTGTAACTAGGTGAGGTTGGAATGGAACCTTTGAAGGACACCAGCATTGTTCCATTGTTGAAGAAGAGTGGAATGATGGCAGACTGATAACAAAAGAGGTAAACAATAGTCATGAGAGGCTTCACACTTTCAGATGTTGTCTGGGAGGTGCTTAATTCTAAGTTAAGGCTGGGGAAGAGAGCTGATAGAAGCACTGGTACAGCTTTTGCTAAAGCAGAAGGTTTGGAGCTCATCATGATAGAATAATATAGTCATCTCTGTGGATGGGGAATGATAAAATGGGAACTGCTGCACAGCTGTGATAATTATGCCATATGGTTTTGCGGTACTAGCTGCAGGGGAGGAGAAGTCTGTCAGAACATATAGCCACATCCATAAAGAAGCACATTAATGATGAATAAGAAGGTAACATCAGTGAGGATGGACACAAAACTGAATGAGGATGAAGTTTAATACAAATGTAAGGTACTGCAAACATCGAGGGTGTCTTAAGAAAAAGAGAAAAGAAAAGAAGCTAAGAAAGCCAGTGCGGTTTAAAAAAGGGTGATAGAAGGAACTATGGGAAAAGTAGGGGTTATACAGGTAGGTAAATCCTGACTAAAACCACCCTTCTCACTGTTTCTTTCCCATTACCAGTCTCTGTATCAATCACCCTGACTCTCTTGCCTTTCTAGTCCCTTGTCTGCCTGTTTTTCTCTCTTTCTTTCACCCCCCAATACTGCTTCTCGAACTAATCTATATCCTTAATCTTGTCTGACTAATAATCCTTACTAACCTCATCTCCTTACCTGTTTACTGTTATCTCAATATCTTCACTATCAGAACTTTTTCTACTTATGTCTTGTTTTATTATTCCACGTCTACTCCTCAACCTCCTCTTCTGTTTAACTTGCTGCTCCAGTGACATCCTGCCTTCTTTATGTCAGTATATATACTGAACCTTTATGCATTATCCTTACTCATGTATCACTGGCTATTACATGTCAACATGTCTTTAACTGCTGTATGATAATATAACTTCTAAAGTATATGATAAATATTTTTACTATTTATGTTTCAATATTACCTACAAAGTAATGCTTAAAATGTTTAATTTTTACTGTTGTTCATTGTAAAGATGCATTTTATGTGGAGCTTTCTTCCCTGGTCTCCACCGAAAATGGGATTTGTGCCTAGTTGGACTTTCCTGGTAAACAAAAGACAATAAATAAATAACTAAAAATCTTTACAGAAACCAAGGAAGAGTCAGCAAGGGTCAGCAACAGTGCCCATGTCTGCATAGTCTGATTCACTAAAGAAGTGGATCAAGAATAAACAGATGAGAATAAAGAGATTTTCAGATTCATAAAGGAATGTAGAAGGGTGAGACCATTATAAGAAGATGAGAGAGGCAAACAGAAGGAGACAATACATGAAGATGGGGAAAGAGGTAGAAGTGCTGAATGAGAAATAAAAGTGTTGAGTGACTCGTTTACCTCACTCTTTCACTTGCATGAAAGAGAGGTGGGTGAAGGGAAGAGCAACTTGGACAGATGTGATGTCCACAGAGAGAGAATGTTGTGTAAGTTTTGCTGGGTTAACAGAATATAAATAATTTTACATGTCCCAATTTAACTACTTTTCAGTGAATACTGACACATGCCCACTCACTGATTTGGTTTGATGCTCCAGCCCAGACTGAAGTGGTGGTGTAGCGGGCAGTTCCAGCACCCCTTATGCAGGGAGCTTTGTGACAGCATCCCCTGAATTAATGTAACCACTTTGGGGTAGTTAAAATGACTGAAAATTCAAACCAGTTCAATGGAAGGACATGATATGTCAGCATTCATAGAGAAGTGGATGTCTGACATAGCTCATGATAGACATGTGAGTTTTCACTGATCCGTGCTAAAAAGTGGTCCCAAAACTGTGAGTTCCAAATAAAACATTGAAAGTCAAAACCTGCTCTAATATCTCAGCTACATTGTTGCAGGTGGGCTTCACCTCTGCACTCCTCACTCCCCACTACTCATAAATTCCAAGTGATAAATTGCTGTACCTCAAAGTAAGCGAAATATCTGGGTTTAATTTCACCAAATCAGGACAGGAATAGACCCCATTCCTAAGTCAAGGTACAATTAAAGTTCATGAAATTAGTATTGTTTTAATCTTTGATGTTAGCCAAAAGTGCCCTTCATAGCAACTGCAATGTGCCTAGAACTGATTCCTTCTGTAATTCATATGGACTCCCATGTATTGATAGCATATCTAAATATGACTGTAGATTCTTTTTTATTAGACCTGTTGCTCCTACTACTAACTGTGTATCTTTTTCCCACATTGCTCTCATTTCTGCTTACAAATCCTGATATTTTATGACTTTCTGTATCTGTCTATATGAGACACTGTAATTGCTAGGTGTAGCAATTTCAATGACCAATGATGCTTTTGCCTTTTTTTCATGGACTACTATATCTGGTTTTCTTGCATCTATTTTTTGAATTGTTGGTAACGGGTGTTCTCATGTGATATACACTTCATCATTCTCTGTAATGTTTTGTGGTTCATGGTTCCAATTCTTCTCAGTAACTTCTATATTTTAGTCTTTGCACAATATTCAGTGCAACTATCTTATCACATTATTGTGCCTTTCAGTATAGAGGCTCTCTGCCATGAGTGTATTGCACCCTTTATAATGTGTGCAACTATTACCAATTCATTTTTACAGCACCTATATTTGTCTGTTTCTCCCACATGTTAAATGCACTTTGTAAACCAACTTGTACGTAGTCCAGTGTGTTGGGCTACCATTATCAACTTTTCATCACCTCTCCTTAACCATTCCTGCATCAATTCCTGATCAACATTAGGTTGTTCCAGGAGATCTCTATGCTTGCCACTATATTTATGGCTTTTTCAAATTCTTCTGTTTCTCAGCTGATCCTTCTGATATTCTTGTTTTTTTGTTTGTTTTTTTTGTTTGCTTTTTGGCACATTCAGTTGCTGTCTGAATTTTGTCTACTTCTTGCTTGATTTGCCAAATGAATGCTTTTGCTGAACTAAGTGTAGATGTCATATTAGACTTCCTTTCCTCATGTTTTAAAACTTTCATTGTGTTTGGATCTGATGAGGTCAGCAGATATGTATACAGACCCACAACTACAGATCTCTACATGCAGTCAATTTCGAGGAGGCCTAAGCCACCTTCAGAGTGAGGGCTATATAATATTTGTATACACTGATTTTTATATATCACTTGATAAGCATGAAGGAGTTTTATAGGTTCATAGGTTCATACTAGGCTATCTGCCCTAGGGCATTTATAAGCCTAGCCAGAGTGTGTTTGGCTTTCGCCACCCATTTTAAATTAATTTTGCTATGCCCTTTTTCGAGGTTAGTATACTGTGCCTCTGTCTAACAGTGACACAGAAGTGATACCCGGGGTAAACCTACGATCTCCCATCCACTCATCATTCCTCTTGAAGAGAGTCAATGAGGGACTCTGCCTAACCTGGACTGGGATTTTATTCCAGAGTGAAGGGAGCCTCTGGGTTATGAATCTGTCCCTCCAGCATGTCCTATTTATTTCAGTGCTGAGGTTCAAGTCTCTCGAGCACATGGCTCGATGGGATTTGGATTTTCTGAGGTGCAGCATGTCCATTAATTCCGGGTTGGACATGGCTTTATACGTCAGGCACAGATTGCCTCTGAGCAGGTGGTATGCCACTGAGTAGAGCTGGAGTTTCTTTAACCGGGCAGCATATGGCATCTGTTTGAGCCCTTTGATCCTCTTGGTGAGGTACTTTTGGGGTCTTTCCAGTTGCTGCAGGTGTCTGGTAAGGTACATCCCAAAAGGGGCATTGTACTCAATTATGGGCCTGATGAGGGATGAGTAAAGAGGCACAATGACCTCCCCTGATCTAGATGTGAATCCCTTCATGATTAGGTGGGCTATATAAAATGTTTTTCTAACCACTTTGGCCATGTGGTTGTCAAATGAGAGATTGCTATCAACTTGGGTCCCTAATTACTTCTTCTGTACTTAATGGATTACCACCTATGTGGTAATTTGTGGGCACTTTGTTTTTGCCAAAGGAGATGACTATACACTTTTTGGCGTTTAGCTTGAGGCCATGGCTCTGGCACCAGTTGCCTGTTTCTATGAGGCCCTTTTGGAGGATGCTTGTGTCGGCTGGAGAGTCGATTATGGTGCCCAGTTTGCAGTCATCTGCGAACTTGGTCAGCCACAGTCCTTCCGTGTTGGCCTGTACCTCCGAGAAATATATACCGAACAAGAGAGGTCCCAGGACTGAGCCTTGTGGGATGCCACTTGTAACTGGTTTGGAGTCTGACATGGCTCCAGCAATTCTAACCATGTGGGTTCTGTCCTTGAGCCAGTTTGCAACCCATCTAGTGACATAGGGGTTTAAATTTAAGCTGGTGAGCTTATCTATAATGCCCGAGTGGGGTATTGTATCGAAGGCTTTTGCGAGGTCCAGGTAGGCTGTGTGGACCACCTTCCCCTCATCAATGGCCTTGGTGACTGTTTCAAAGAAATCGACCAGGTTTAAGAGGCAGGATCTGCCCTTAACAAAGCCGAACTGGGTAGGATCCAGTGTCTGTAGGTCCCAAATATCTTTATTTATGAGGTCCATGATGATCCTTTCCATAGCTTTGCAGACCAAGCTAGTCAGGCTTATGGGGCGATAGTTTCCAGGATCCGTTGAGGCACCACATTTGTGGAGAGGGACCGCTGTTGCTGTACGCCACTCTTTGGGTACATATCCTGTAGTAAGGCTGAGATTGAACAGTAGTTTTATGTTTGGGTTTAGCTCTTCTTGGAGTTCATGTAGGATGCAGAACGGGACACTGTCTGGTCCCATTGATGCTGTGTTTTTTGCTTTGGAGAGGGTGGCTCTTACCTGAGCATCTGAGATGTCGGGGGGCAGCACTCTGCTGGGATAGATATTTGCCCTTTTGGTGGGGAAGGGGGGGGGGGTTTGTGCTGAACCTGTCAGCTAGCATGTTGGCAATGTCTGTGGGTTCGGTGTATTTTTTGTCATTTTGGACTAATTCTGAGCATATCTAGGAATTCCCACCCAGGTTACTAACATAACTAAAGAAAACCTTGTGATTATCCTTAGTGTCCTGTGCAGTTTTTCTCTTGAAGCTGGCCTTAGACGATTTTATGAGTGCCCGTAGTTTTTTGCTAATACTGATCAGGGATGCCTTCCCTTTTTGGGATTTTGCTCTATCATGTAGTAGCTTCCTCCTTCTGTTGTATAGTCTGTTTATGGCTGGGGTCCACCAGACAGGACGTCTGCCTTTGGAGGATTGCGTCTTGGTTTTATTTGGGATTGCATGATCCATGCATTCCTGAAGGAGTTCATAGAATGCGTTTATAAAGGATTCTGCGGTCTGGCCCGTATTTTCCACAGGCCCGGTGGCTTTGAAGGATTCCACCTCAGTTTTGAGGAGTGTGAAATTTGCTTTAGAGAAGTTTTTCACTCTGGTTTTCTGGGCAGGGGGTGGGGTCGGGATGTGAATATCCAGTGAGATTAGTTTATGGTCTGATCTTACCAGTGAGGGATACACTTCTGGTCTGGAGCATAAAGTCCCCATGTTGGTGATGATCAGGTCCAGTATGTTTTCCCCTCTTGTGGGAGTGGTAACAAGTTGTTCCATAGCATTTGAGTTTATAAATTCTAGGAACCTTTGGGCTAGGGTGTTGGAGCTAGAGTAATGCTCCCAGTCTATGTTTGGGTAGTTGAAGTCGCCCAGTATACTGGTGTTTGGAGAGACCTTCATATTTTCCAGTGTTCTCAGGTAGGCCGAGTGGAGTCCCTGTGTTTGGGAGGGTTGTCTGTAGCAGGCTATAAACTGGAAGGCAGTTTTACCCACTGTTAGTTGCACATGGATAGTCTCTGATGCTTCGTGCTATGCCACCAACCTGGAGGTGTGGGTATCTTTGACGAATATTGATACTCCCCCTCCTTTTGTGGTTCGGTCCAAGTTTTGGGGCCGAAAAGCATGGTATGAGGTATAACCTGGTAGTACTGGGGTGCTCTCAGAAGCCTTGAACCAGGTTTCTGTTACTGCACAGATATCGATGTTCTCCATGCTAAGGAGAGTTTGGAGTGCGTGCATCTTGAGGTTTAGACTTCTGGCGTTGAGTAGCATTACTCTTAGTTTCTTATCCCTTGTGATACCTATGGAGGTGGGTTTGTCTTTTGAGCCTTGCCTAAAAAAGGCACTATGGGGGTAGCAAAAGCCTTTGCCAATATCTGAAAGCCCAGGGGTGACAGGTGCAAGCCGTCCCTAGCGAAGCATCATGGCTTGTCGAGCATGTCATCCCAGGCTGACAGGCATTGGATCCCCTTTGAATGACACCAATACTTAAGCCACTTGTTGAAATTGATCATCTTGTCTTCATATTGTGGCATCATTCATGGTGAGGGTAAGATGCTACTCAAGGTCAGGGTCATACCGGCCTGGGCTACATGCTCAGAGAGCTCCTCTATGTCTCTTTTCATGTAGTCCAGGGAGGTACGTCTCAGGTCATTCACACCAGCATTGACAATGACTGAGTCATATTTGTACTTGCCTTGGAGTGACCTGGGTGCTTGTGTTATGTGGCAGATCCTAGCGCCCGACAGGCAGCTCACCGTGACCTTCTCCTTGTTCAGCCTGGTGAGCGGGACATCAGTGTGCCTGACGATAGAGTCACCTATTACAAGTGTATCAGGTGTGTTGTTTAGCCTTAAGGGCTGTGACTGTTCGGCACAATGGCTTTGTGAGCTATGTGTTGCACGTGTTTTGTTTTGGGGTAGCGGTTGCTTGGGTGTCTGCTTTTCTTGTTTTTCTGTCCAAGAATGCAACACCTTTTGGAGCCAGTCAATCACACCAAAACTATAAGTTAAAACAGGGAGACCAAATTGGTTTATAGCTTGGACTTTGTTCCTAGATGTCAGGGCTGTTTTCAGTATTAGTTTTAGTCTTCTAAAGTATTCCTTACTGAGTTTTATTCACATTTGTTCATATTTTATTACCAATCCTTCAGAAATTCCCAAATATTTATACACTCCTTCCTGCTCAAGTTCCTTTATATCACATTCCTGTCCCAGAGTGATATGTTCTTGGTACTCTACTTTAAAAGTTGCTTTTGTACATATATCAAGACCACATGCCATTCTTATATTATCTGAGAAAGTTTTAACCACTTGCAGAATTGCTTTTAACTCATCTAATGAACTATATAATGTTAAGTCATCCACAAAAAAAAGATGAGAAATCTTTAAGCAAGTTTGTTTCTGGCAGCCAAATTATAACCAAATTCTAATCTGTTAATTAAACAGCTTGATGGGTTAATGGCAAGGCAAAATAACAGTGGTGTCAATGAATCATTGTGGAATATCTCTCTTTGAATTTTCATCCCTGGGATAATTTGCCCTTTATCATGGTTTAATTGCAAAGTGGTTTGCCAATGTTTCATGGTCACTGTAATGTAATTGATCAAAGTAGGATTTATCTTATATATCTGTAAGCACTCCTTTATCCATGAATGTGGGATGCTATCAACTGCTTTTTTGTAATCTATCCATGTCATACTTAGATTTTTCCCTTTTTTACAATTTTCCATTGTAACTTTGTTTGGCATCAATATTCCTTTGTTCCATATATCTTGATTTTGTTACCCTTTTGTTCTATTGTTTAGCATCAATATTCCTTTGTTCCATATAACTTTCTTTTGTTACCATTTTGTTCTATTGCCATGGTTGAGTTTTCTTCAAAATGACTATAAACTGTGTTGCCATCATTTTCAGTATATAGTTTGTGCATTGTCAGAAGGGAAGGTATCGGTCTGTAGTTTTTAGGATGGCTTACAGATTCACTCTTAGGGAGGAGTATAATTTTTCCTGTTGTTAACCAGGTTGGTATTTGTTTGGGATGCACATATAAGTATTTCTTACTTAAGACTATATCTTCATGTAAAGATGTTAATACTTTTATTCAGAAGTTAGGCACTGCATCTGGACCTGGGGTTTTCCATTTAGGAGACTTTCTTAATTTTGTTTCAGTTTCTTTGGCCGTTACTTCATCCCATTTCATATCTTGTACATTTGAACTTCTTACTGCTTCTTTTACTTTTATGTCCATTCAGCATCTTTGCTATGTTTCAAATTTCTCCAGCATGTGTCTATTTACCTTTTTTGGTGGTGTTTCTATTCCCTTTGCTTTCTTTCCCAATTCTCTATAATACTTTTTTGGGGTCATCAATGAATTGTTTACTTTGTATTTTTCCTTTGTAGTTATCTGCATTTCTTCTATTTTTTTCTGCCTGGCTGATATCTTTAGTTTATTATTTGCAATAGTGTACGATAGATCCTGGTCTGTTCTAATACTGTGTGTTGCTTTTCTCATGTCAATCTTTCTAAGTATTTTTGTTGATCTGTTCCCTCTTCTATACTCTTCTTATAGTGGCACTTCTTGCCTTAATTGCTTTATAGTTTGCTCAATTTGATCCTTCCATGATGGCATTTTATTTCTTTCCTTTCTTTCCCTTATTGCCCTGCATTTTTTTGGTAAAACTTTATCTGTTATTAATTTAGCTATGTAGTAATATATCCTATTTACATCTGTTATATTATAGGAATTTCTATCAAAAATCTTGATAACTATGTTCATCTGGTTTATCAGATTTCTAACATTTTGGGTCTTTTTTACTTTCTGTAATCTATTTCTTTCATCGAACTTAATATGCCCATCCATCCAAGAAGCTCTTCCCTTAGATCATTTTCTTCTAAAGTGAGGGTACATCCTTTGCTCTCTGTTTCCTGTGGGCATTGTACAGTAAGTTCCAGACTGCCTTGCTGTGGCATATTCTCTTCAGCTGCATCTTGCATCATCCATTGCTCCTTCATATGGGAACTCGTATGCCCATCACCCCAAAACATTGACTGCATCAGAGTTGCCACTGTTTCCTGCTCCTTCCCTTTCTGTGTAACTTCAACTTTACTTTTGTACTGGTTCCCTACTGAAGGTTCCAGATCATGTTCATGTGTGAAGTGATTAGATGCTTCCCACTTCACCTGGTTCTTCCTAATTTGGGGACTCATTGTTCCATCATGCTGTAACATTTCCTGTGTTGGATTTTCTACATTGAATTTTTCGCTTTGCAGCTAATCCATAGCTTCAGTTTCTATTTCTTTAACTTCTTCATCACTAATTCTCTTTTCTACTTTCCCCTTTGTTTTCTTATTTTTTTGTATTGGGAAATTTTTCATACTCAGGTCGGATGCCTTTGCTGGTATTTCTCTTCAAATACCTTTGGTGCTGCTTTTTGTATTGATTAGTTTTACTTTCTCCTTTGCATAAATATTGCAGAATATCAGATCTCTTTTTCCTGATGTCCATGTTTCTTTTTTTATACCTTTCAAAAATCTCTAGGTTTTGGTCTTAATATTTTCGCACTTCCTCTGTCATTTCTTCTTCCAAACAGCCCAAAGTTTTTTTGTCTGTATAATGTTTTCATGGATCTGTTTTATTAATGAACAAATTTAAATGTAAAGCTTTTGACAGTTTTTCTAGTGCAAGTATATTTCTTTCCTCTAATTTCTCTCTTGATCTTTTTGAATATCTTCTATCTGGAAATTCTGGGCTTCTTGCATAACAGTGACAATACATCATTACTTCCTTATCCTCAATAGTATACTCTATCAACTTTATTGCTGTTTTTTAACCTGTCAGTTTTTGTTGACTACTACTTCCTTCTACAATAGGGTGGCATCCTCCTCCAGTCCTGGCACCAGTACACCTACCAGGATTGGGAACTTTTTTTATCCTGGGACTTGTGCACCCAGATGTCTTTTTATTTTTAACCTACCTCTCTCCATGTTATATGCTATATAAAATACAGTCTATATATCAGTGTCATCTTGGTGAGATTTTGTGAAAATAGGGTCTACTACATGAAGGTGCTCACCAAGACTTGAGGATGAATTCAGTTCCAGCAATATAACTCTCCTTTTCTTGCTGATTTTTTCATCTCTCCATTCGGAACCATTAAGCAAATTCTCTGAGATACAGCAATCTTGTTAATACAGACACAACAAAACTCAGTTTTGTGAGTTTCGCTTACGACTGTTGATCACTACTACCCCACATGTCAGCCCAGCACCCCAGCAATAGAAATAAAAAATGAGTATAAAGTGCAATGAGAAAATGACTTCTTCCTCTTAGTCAAGAATGCCTCCCTCTATAAGCAATGAATTAGTTTATGATGCATTGTTAAGATGATTAGGAGATGGTTTAGCTCTACCTAAACTCTGGAATAGTGGTGTGTCATTGAAGAAGGGTAATAATGATGCCACTGCAAAGAAATTTCTAGAAGGAAGCTATGTAATCATAGGAAGTTCTCTTACATCTGTCCATAGAAGGTCATAAAATACTGTGGAAGAATTATGCATACCTAAATACCAGTGATCTAGCAAATAGCATGGCATAACACAGCATAGATCTTGATAGTCCAGTGTGGTACTGTTCTATGCTTTGGTGACAGCAGAAGTAGGAATGGGATATGATGAGGTCTTTGTCATGGAGTCATATAGAAGACTTAAAGGGAAAATAGAGGGCATGAAGTTTAATGCTAAGGAGAGTTAGATAGCTAGGAAATTAGGTGCTAGACAAGAAATGCATGGTAGAGGTAACAGCTGTCTGCCAGGACAGAAAGCATTAACAGACATAATTTCAAAAGCTTCTTACAATTTACCACAATTATAGCTTACATTCCTAAGGCAGTTACAGAATGGGATATGGTGTCACTCAACAAATATATGCCAGCGTGGTTAGAGAATAGGATATGTTCAAGTGATAGCATCAAAACTAGAGCAGTCGTCAAGGAGAGAAGGGCTCAGGTTCAGCATTATCTAGTGACATTTGCAGAATGAACAGAGATGTGGTAACCAGGATTTAATTTAAAAGTACAAAGGTGTGCACACTCAGGTAAGACCATGAGGCTTAGGTATGAAAAATGAGGAAGATAATGATACGAGTGTGATTATCGCCCAGGCGTTTTATTAAATAAGGGAATAAGAGAAAGTAAGGCAAACGAGATTAGGACTGTGTGTTAAGTGATACATATATATATATATATATATATATATATACACATACATACACTCCAAGGACTCAGAATCATTATTTTACTGCACTGCATCACTATGAGGCCACAATGTGTGTTAACTTATGTACTGCATAATGGTGTCTGTCATCATGTACAGCACTTCGTATATTTTCTTTATATACTACCCAATGGTCAGACACTGTATGCAATACTTTATCTATGCATTGTGTCATGTTGAAGCCACCAATTGCAGTACTTTGTGTACTATATGTACTGCATGATGGTCAGGTCCCACACACTGTACTTTGTATACATGTTCACATGGTGGTGAGGTTCCACATGCAGCACTTTGTATAAGTACTTGCATGATGGTAAAGACCCATATGGAGTACTTTGTATATGCTTTGCATAATGGGGAGGCTCCAGCTGCAGTACCTTATATATGTACTCAGAGAGGCCTCATATGCTGACTTTATATGTGATACCTAGTGGGGAGGGCCCAAGTGCAGCACTTTGTTTATTTACTACCCCACAGATTCATGCTAAGCATAAGGCTGAAGGGTCACCAAGAAGCTAAGCCATGACATATCTTGGTATACAGAATAAATTAGTTACTCCCCAGGAAGAAGATTATTGCCACATACCCCAGGCATAAATTGATGGTCTTCCATCTATCTGTTAAGTCTAGTTTTGATGTATACAGGGAGATTGTTGCAAAGGCAGGGAATGCATTGGGCTATGAATCTGCCACGTCAGCAGAGCTGATTATGTGGCAGAGGTTTAGATCGGTGGCATGAATGTTAGACAGTTGGTTCTGTGTTGGTGGAGGAGATTGAAAAGGGTAGGAACATAAGAACACAGGAACATACTAGACAACTGATTGAGGGGGACTGTATTATGCTTAGCCATATACACCTTTAAAGAGATCCTTTTTGAGGACTTAATAGTGCTCAACTTTCAAATCAAGCAGGGCTGTACATGATAACCTTGCTGTAAATTTTTTTTAATCCATCCAGTCATCAAGACTAACCTTAAAGGTAGCCAAAGTAGTACTTTGTTTGACCTGTAGTGGTAACTTATTCCATAGGCTAGGAATGCATTGAGTTAGGAACCGATCCCTCTTGTTAATTTTGTTTATTTATTGATATAGATTTAGGTCCTTAGTACAGGTATTTGTAGAGCCACTGATTTTGCAAAGAAAAAGAAAATCAAATAAAACTGGGTCTTTCATGGCTCTAAGAATGAGACACAAGTCACCTTGCGGCATCCTGCAGGCTACTGAGTATACTGTCAACCTTTAAAGGATGTGTGTTTTCATATATTAACCTCTCGCCATTCCTAATATTTTCATGTACCATTCCCTAAATCATCATATGTTAACCTCATGTCATTTCTTTCATGTTCCTGTATTATTCCCTAAATCATTACATGTACAAATAATCTTAAACCAGCAATGTAAAGTAATGTAAAGAATTGTTTTAAGTTGCAACTTGATTTTTAAATCTGTCATGTAAAATAATTATTATTTTTGTTCATTGGAGCTTTTCTCCCCAGGCCTCTGGTGAAAATGGACATATATCCAGTCAGACCAGGCCCGTCAACAAATGTAAGATAAAAAATAAATAAAAATATAAGGAGAGTAGTGCTAATCTATCAGTGTCATTAAGGTCTTTCAGGTTTATCAAGGTACTTTGTAAGGGTTTTTAAAAGGAGTATTTGTATTCAAGGACAGTGCTAATTAAATGAGTTTAGCAAATAGAGGGACTAAGACTTCATGGGTCCTAGTGGCAATACCCCTACAAATTAGCTGAACAAGGTAGAAGAACTTCCTAATTACAATTCAGTCATGGTGATAAAACAAAAGAGTGTTACCAATATATTTATCCAAATCCTGAATAGTCGCATTGTTTCTGATAGGACTACCAGTGATGTAAGAGGAGGAAATAGTGTCTTTTCCAAAGGTAACTATACTGCATTTTTGCATGATATATGCCCCAATACCTCTCTGTTATCACATCACCCCATCTCTGTGCAGTCTGTCATCCAGGAAACCATAGTGGTTGCCATTGCAAGTGTTTTTCATGTAAGTTCTAACTTCTTCCCTTGTGTGTCGAGAATGGGTTACCAATATCACTGTGGCGGCGATTATGCCTCCACATGATGATGTTCACAGCTTTATGAAATAAATGAACATCTATGGACCATTCCTGAACATCACCACCATACTTCTGAGGGACTGCAACATGGAACAGCCTTATTCTATGCCTTTTCTCCAAGGATATTCATTTCTATCCCCCCACCAGCTTCAGCTGGCATGTGGACATCTAATTGTACATGGCTTACCTGGATTGTAGATAGGGTTCTATCTCTTCCACAGATCTGGCCTTATACTACATTTTGTGGCATTTAAGATGGGCCTGTGACTGACTCACCAGATGTTAGTCTGGTCCAGGTCCCGCTGGAGTATTTGAGTGTCCAAGGGGGGTTCTGACAATTGTACACAGTTTGCAGTCATCAGCAAACTTTGTTAGCCACAGTTCCTTGACATCTTCTTTCACTTCAGAGAAGTAGATTCTAAAGAATAGGTTGCCCAAGACAGAAATTACTGTGCCCCCCCCGGTGATACTCCTCTGTCTAGAGGAGGTGTCTTTTGTCCTAGCAATGTGGGTACTCTTGGAGAGCCAGTTGGCTAGGTAGTGGACTACATACAGGTTTATGATAAGTCACTATTCTTTATCTATGATACCAGCAATATGGGATGCTTTCAAAGGCAATGCTGAGATCAACATAAGTAGAATGGTCTATCAGACACTCATCTAGGATTACAGCAACCCTTTTGAAGAGTTTAATAGACACACTGTACTTTTTACAAATAGAAATTTATTTGGTTCCAAGGTTTGTAGTTCACCTACAAATTGTTTATCATCTAAACAGTTATTCATTTTATAACTTTACAGATGATACTTGTGAGGCTAAAAGGTCTATAGTTTCTGGGGTTTGTCTTGGGCCACCCTTGTGTAATGGTACCATTATGATCATTCTCCACATTTCAGGGGCATAACCCATGGAGAGCTTTAAAATTAAGAGGTTTAAGTGGGGTTTGGCAGAGTGGTGCTTGACACTTACTAGAAGTCAGTCAAGAATATTATAAAGTCCAATGGAGCTAGTAGTTTTGGTTTTAGAGAATATGGACATAACCTACTCCAAACTGATTTTAGGAAGGATGGGATGGTTAGTAGTGGGGGACATCTGTCTGGGTCGGGGTGTCAAATGAACACTAAATTTGACTGTGAGAATATTAGCAGTAATGTCAGATTAGAGTGGGAGACTCTTGGAAATAACTTTGACGCAGTAAAGGTTTCCCAGTATAACCAAAACATTTCTTGTGATTATCCTTTCAGTTGGTAGTGACACAGAGTTCATAACTGGCCTAATAATGTGATGATCTGTGAAGAAAGTTCACATCATAGTTATGGAAATATTATTTTTTGGAAAAAGGTAGAATGATCCGGAAATAGATCCTTGGAAAGGAGGGAGAATGCAATACATATCAACAGAAAGGCAGACATGAGCTTAGGACAGAGGAATATATGGAATAGAGCAGCTGCCAAGGAACTAATTGCAGAAATCTTGGCAGTCTCATTTGATGTTTTGCTACTGTCATATTGGCTTTTTTTGCATATCTGTATTTATACTAATTGGGCAGGTGATAAGCCATGCTAGGCAGGGGTCCAGAACTTGAGAGGTGCAGTTAAATTAATGGATTCATAATAGAAGAAAGTGGAAAAGAAAATAGCAATCACAATTATAAATTGTAAAACAAAATAACCAAAGGCATTGCTGAGGGAGAGCACATGGCTAATTATCATTGACCAGTCCCCCCAACTGTTGCATTAGTATGCAGGTCCTCCTTGAGACTTCCCTTACTGAGACCACTACTAGCAGATTCCTAAGAGGTATGGCAGTATAAGAATTAGAAGGGCTTACAGTGGGGGTGGGGGAAGTTGTATTAAGGCTTCACCCCTGCAGTAAGCCTTTCTAAAAATCGAGCCATGGGTTCTCTCTGAAAGTTCTCTGAAGAACGTTAGAGTAAAGGTTTTCTATTCAGAAGCTCTGAAGTGAATACATTTAAATGTTAAGGTGTGATATCATTTTTTCCCCTTAAGGAATGGGTGTTTCTCAATTGAAAGGAGTTTTTTAGGTAAAAAGTTCCATGAAGGAGTGCTTAGCTTATTGAAAGCTTCTTCGCTGCTAGCCAACATGAATTGGTGCCTGTGCATTTTGAGACACTCATTGTTTCTCAAGGAGTATGAAGACTCACATGCTATACGTGTCAGCTAATGGAAGTTAACAGCTTTTATTGAGTATTTTGATGGATCAAGTGTTTAACAAGACGGCAGCACTAACAGTGATTGGGAGCAAATTATCATTTTGTAACTTATACGTGTTATGCTCCTTATTGTTGACAATGTGATAAATCTAAAAATCTTATTTTCAGCTGGCTGTAATAAAGCTGTTTTCTGTGAAGATAGTAGGGCAAGAATGGGTGAGGTATATTCCAGTATAGGTGTTTACAGATTGATAAGTTGGTGTCATCCTTGTTTGTGAGAATATGTGATCTTTTATATACCATTTTGAGTTTACTTATTTAATTATTTAACATTTGTTACCTGGGAAAGTCCGACTAGGACAGAGCCCATTTTCAGCAGATGTCCAGGGAAAATTCTCCAGACACATATCTTTGGAATTTAAGACCTCATTTTCAGCAATTCTACATGAGTTGGGAAAAATACTGTTATTAAGTAATATACTTAAATACTTTCTTTGCTCTTGAATGGAAGTGGGGTTTCAGTAGGGCCTATGATGCATAGTAGTTGTAGAATGGCTAATCTTTTGGAAGTGCCAACAAGCATAACAGTAGATTTTCTGAGTCATTTTATTTACAGTACACCAATTATTTTTGGAAAGAACAGGATAGGGCCCAAGAAGAGTTATGTGCCATGGCCGACTACAGTGCCATCAGCGTACATCATAAGGCTTGTATATGGAACACCCCAGGTTAATTACTTATGTAGACTGAAGAAAAAAGAGGGCCCAAAACTGGTCTCTGTGTTACACCTTTAGGAAGCATACCTGTTTTAGATAGGGAGTTTTACCCTAAAGCTGTAAATAACCTATTAGTAAGATAAAATTTGAACTAAGAGATAACTGACAGAGAAACTATAACCAATAAATTCATGAAGTAAGAGGTCAGCCAGTGGTTTCAAAGCTCTTTTTAAATCTGGAAATCTAGATAATGGGCACCATTTGCAGACCATTCTTCATGTGAGAATATATTTAACTGGTTATAAAAGTATTGCTGCCAATGTGCTATCTGTATGGAAAATACATGTTGATTTTTGGAGTTCATATTTTTGAACATATTTAGTGTTTTGATCATAGACAAATCTCTGTAGAATTTTAGCTAAAGAACAAATGTTGGCAGTTGGCCTATAGTCACTGGCATGATAAGTAATGAATGCATGCCTAAAACATTGAAATATTGTCTACTGATATTGCTAGATTGTAGAAATAGGTTAAGGGCTTTTGCCAGAAAAGCATAGCAAATCTGCAAACAGCTAAGCAGTCCTGCAGTTGGGAGCTATTCATGACATACTGATCAATGGTGAGTGGCACCTAAAGACTTTCTTTGGCAAATGCATATTTTTGCCAGCCCCAGCTTATTCTAGAGTACACTCTCAAGAAATAGGACAGTAAAGTTTCACCTGCTACAAAGGACTATTGAAGAGAGGCCAGCGTAGTCCCCTCTGTGAGAGGTTGGGGGTTAGCTAGATTCCCCAGTCAGAGAGTTGTTTATTGCTTTGTCTGAAATGAAAGCTTATTGACTAGCTCATGCCTGTAGGACAGGAACTTGTTGTCTATTTAAACAGTGTCATCAGCTGTCTGGTTTTAGTTTGGAAGGATCATAGAATGAGTGTGACATGTTTGCATTGCTTTGACAAGATAAGCTGTCTCTTATTTAATATAGAAAAAATTGTATTCACTTAAATTTGATGGCAGCTAATATTCACAAAAGTGTTTCCTATTCGTTTTTGTAAGGACATCACAATTAATTTTACACTCCCATGTTAGGCAGAGAGTACAGTTTTACTGTCATCATAGCTAACTTTTATACATAATAATCAATAAGCTTCCAGCTTACTAAAACACCCATATCATAAAATATTTTTAACTACCACCTATATTTCAAATGTTGAAACTTCATATTTAATACCATAATAAGAAAGAGTAGTTTATAAGTGTGATTAGGAATTATAAAAAGTTGTAGTACATTGCCTCCCACAAGGCTCTTCAATCAGGCATTCTGGGGAGTAAAATATATTTCATTTCAAATAGAATCTCATTGCTATGACCAATATTATATTTCCAGAACTTTTTATTCAATCAAATGCACTTTATCAGAACAATATAGGTGTTCAAATAAGGATTAAGCTTGTCCATTAGTATTTATATCATCATTTCTATTTTAACGATAAAAGGAAGGGCAGGATTCACAAAGGCTTGCACGGAGTCTAAGAGTAGTGTAAGACTCCATGCAACCTTCACGATCCAGGAACAGCCCAAAGTCCGTGTAAGAGACCAGCTAAAACGTCTCTTACATGGAGTGAGCGTGGATAAGCTAATCACCTCACTTGCAGCCGAATAGCATGCAAATGAGGATGATTAGCGATCCAGGAAGCCCAAAACAGCCCGTGTAAGAGCCGTTTTAGCTGCAGAAATGTACTCAGTTGACAACTGAGTACGTTTCTGCAAAAAACACAACAGAGCCATGTCAGCTCCAAATAAAGGGTGCATATGTGTCAGGCAGCATGCCAATGGCCAAATATGTGGCCATTGGCAAGGTAACCTGATGCAAAAGTAATAAAAATATAATTTTTTTTTTCGGCGATTGCCGATGTTTAAACCCAGCGCAGCCCCGCGCAAACGGGCTGCACTGTATAATACATAAAATAAAGGTTATAAACCCACAAATGTGGGTTTTATGCAATACATGGATTTTCAATGCAGGGACCAGCAGACCAAAAACAACATGGCCACCGTGTAGTGGTTGCTAAGGGGGGAAGCTGAGTCTAAGAGATGTAACTAAGCATTAGTAGGCAATCTGATGCAAATGAGTGTTAGGATACTGAATTCCACTGTCACATAGCAAATGAGCACATTCTGAGTAGTGTAAGAGTTACAGAAGGGGGAGGAACAGAGTAGGAGATAGGTGACATCACAGGGGGGAAATGGCAGAAAGAAATGCAGTTCATTGGAGGTCAGAGTGACATGACAGATGTCATATACATATCATGGAAAGAGGAGTGCCACAACATAAGCATGGGAAAGTCAAGAAATGGAAGGTGTACACTGTTGCCTACACCAAAGTTTCTTGCTGGGCGTGCATGAGCACGTGTGCCCGCCATGAAGCGCGAGTAAGACAGTGTGCGCGCGTGTAAGGCAGACTGAGCATGTGGGAGCGTGTTGGGAGATGTTTAACACTGTTTGCGCGGGTGTGCATGCGTTTTAACCCGAATAAGCAGATTCTGAACTGTGTAAGCATGTGTGCGCGCGTGTAAGCCACTGTGAGCGTGTTTCTGCTCGTATGCACGCTGCTCCCCCCTGAGGAAACAGAAAGGAAAAAGGAAGCAACATAATTAGTAGGAAGCTAGCAGGGAATACTGCTGGAGCTAGCAGGTGAAAACAATTAGAAGCAGGCAATTACACAGGCAGAATAGTAGCTCAGCCCAACACTGAAAAATCTGCAAACAGCAGTGCAAGATGTTTCTCTCAAGAGACACTGCAAGACAGGAGTAAGCTATTAGAAGTGAAAACTGAAAAAGCTGAACTCAGAACAGAAATGTTAGGGGCTGCCATAGCTGTCATAATGAGACATAGGCGACTTGCTGAGGGTGGTGACAATGCAGATGGTGCCAGACAACCCACAGTGAGGAGACGGAGAAGAGTGTACAGGCCCAGGGTCACCTACCACGGGTTACATGAGCTGGAGATAGTAGAGCGCTATAGAGTGGACAGAGACCTCCTGCAGCAAATAGTGGAGCTGTGCAGGCCACGCCTCACACACAGAACCAACAGAGGGGAACCCATCCCAGTGGAAACCAAGGTATGTGTTGGCCTAAGAATACTAGCAACAGGTACCTTCCAGAGACCAACTGGTGATATGATGGGGATATCACAGGCATCAGCCTCCAGGGTACTGCACCAGTTCCTGGATGCCATGTCAGCACATGTCGGTGATCATGTATATTTCCCCAATGCCCATGAGGTATTGGCCAGCAATATGCGTCTCTTCCAGCAAATAGCGGAATACCCTGAGGTAGTGGGTGCAATAGACTGCAAGCACATATGCGTCAAAGCACCAGCCGGTGAGCGGGGTAGGGCCTACATTAACCTCAAGGGCTTCCCCTCCATCAACTGCCAGGTCGTGTGTGATGCCCAGGGCATAATAATGAATGTGTGTGCTGGCTGCCCTGGGAGTTACCACAATTCCCACATCTGGCATTTGACGCAGCTGTACCAGACATTTGCCAATGGGGACATCCCACACGGACACCTAGTGGGGGATGCAGGTTATGCACTGGAGCCGTGGCTGATGACACCCATCAGAAACGCACACACACCTGAACAGGAACGCCATAATGAGGCACACGCACAAACACGTAATGTAATAGAGCGTGTGTTTGGGCTGCTCAAGTCATGGTTCCAGTGTCTGGACACATCTGGTGGAGCCTTGCAGTACACACCAACTACATGTACCCAAATTGTCATGGTATGTGCTATGCTACATAGTATGATCTTGTGAAAACAGCTGCAGCAGGACCAGCATAGGGCTGGGCCAAACAGCCCCCCACCATTGCCAAGGCCATCACAGGCAGAGCGTGACTCGGAGGAGGAATAACATGAGCCTGCCCCAGTAGGCAGAAGGAGGCGTGCCCAGTATGCCCTGGCCTTGGCAAAGAGGCAACGCATAGCACATACACTGGCTCAGTAGGAACCCTGGGAATGATACCCCCTCTGACTCACTCAAATAATAACATGGATGCCTAAAATGACATGACCTGCTCACAAACATGTACAGGGAAGTGTAATATGCGCATCCGACAGAGGCAGCCCTGCAGCACCACCTGAGGCATGAATGCCATGTGTTAAGTAATGTAACACCATGTACTATATGCACACCTGAGGACCCTGACTAACATCCTACCCTCACCAAGCATCATGCCACAATATGACAATGAGATGATCAAGTGCAATAATTGACTGAAGTATCGCAGTTAGTCAAAGGGGATCCAATGTGTGCCAGCCTGGGATGACATGCTGAGCATGACATGATGCTCCACCTGCTAGGACTGGCGTGCACCTATCAGTGCAGGCCATATGGATACTGGCAAAGGCTGTTGTTACCCACAGTGTGCCCTGAATAGGTAAGGCTCAAAACACAAACCTACCTCCATAGGTATCAGAAGGGATAAGAATAAGTTAAGGGATAAGTCGAAACAGCAAGATGCATGCAGTCTAAACTCACCCAATATGGAGAATGTTGATATCTGTGCTGTAACAGAAAACTGGGTCAAGGCTCACAACAGCACCCTAACACTACCAGGTTACACCTCATACTGTGCTGTACAGCCTCAAAACATGGAACAAGCTACAAAAGGAGGGTGACTAGCAATAATTGTCAAGGATAACCACACCCCCATGTTGGTACCACAACAAGAAGCAGCATGGACTAGCCATGGTCAAGTAACAGTGGCTAAAACTGCCCCCCAGTTCATAGCCTGCTACAGACTACCGTCCCAACACCAGGAACTGCACCTGGCCTATGCTGGAATACATGAATATATCAAGTCCTCCAAACCACATTATATTGGGTGACTGAAAATACCCAGACATAGACTGGGAGCATTATACTAGCTCCAACACTGTAGGACAAAAGTTCATAGAATCCATAAACCAAAATGCCCAGGAACAAAGTACCACTCCCACAAGAGGGGTAAGCATACTGGATGTGATAATCAGCAACATGGGTACTGGATGGCAAGACGAGAAGTGTATTGCTCACTGGTAAAACCAGACCATAGAGTAATCACACTGGATATACAAATCCTGACCACAGTCCCTGGCCAGAAAACCACAGTGGAAAACATGTGTAAAGCAATATGTGCACTCCTCCAAACTGATGTGGAATCCATTAAAGGTCCTGTGCAGGTGCAAAATATGGGCCACACCTCAGAACCTGTAATAGAGCCATTCCATGAACACTGCCAGGAATGCTTGGATTATGCAATCCTAAATTAAAACAAGACGCAATACCATACACGCAGGCATCTGGCATGGTGGACACCAGCCATAACCAAACCATGCAAGAGAATGAGGAAGCTACTACATGATAGAGCAAACATAAACAATGAAGTAATCACTGATCAGTAGTATGGCAATAAAATAAGCCTAGCACTTGTTCTCAATACTTCTCTGCTAAGTAAGCACTCTCGTACTAAGTAAAGCACTACATCTACTTACCACTCCTGTGAATATCCACTTCCCTTAAAGGTATACCACTCCCTTATACTGTTCTAGCATGTCGAGTGGTAGATTACTGGCGTCGTCTCCAGTTCAGCTGGTCAATCTGGGTATCTTGAGACAATGCTACAATTGTCTCATGTACACAGACAACCCTCTCCTCCTCCCAACAAACACAAATACATGTGAGAGATGCAACTATATAGCCAAACTGGAGGCTGAACTCTCTCAACTCAGGGCTGGCATGACCAGACAGGAGGAGATGGAAACCACACACACAACAATCCCAGTCCCACATAGACCTACCACAACTGCAAACCAAACACATAAAACACAAAGACATACTCGGAGGCTCTAATAAAAACTTACCAAAACAACAGAGGCTCCCAAAGCAGACATCCAAAAATCCACCACCTCAAAACAAAACACATGCAACACATACTTCAATAAATCAGTGTGTCGACCAATCGCAGCCCTTAAGGCCAAACACCTTGCCTGATACACTAGTAATAGGTGACTCCATAGTCAGACACACTGATGTCCCACTGACCAGGCTGAACAAGGAGAAGGTGACTGTGAGCTGTCTATCGGGAGCTAGGATCCGCCACATAACACACGCACTCAGGTCACTCCAAAGCAAGTACAAATATGACTCCGTCATTGTCCATGCTGGTGTGAATGACCTGAGACGTACCTCCCTGGACTACATGAAAAGAGACATAAAGGAGCTCTCTGATTATGTAGCCCAGGCTGGTATGACCCTGACCCTGAGCAGCATCTTGCCCTCACCAAGAATGATACCACAATACAAAGACAAGATGATCAGCTTTAACAATTGGCTCAAGTACTAGTGTCATTCTAAGGGGATCCAATGTCTGTCTGCCTGGGATGATATGTTGGACAAGCCACGCTGCTTCGCAAGGGATGGCTTACACCTGTCACCACTGGGCTTCCGGATATTGGCTAAGGCTCTTGCCACCCCCATAGTGCCTTTTTTAGGCAAGGCTCAAAAGACAAACCCACCTCCTTAGAAAACAAAAATGGAAAAAAACTAAGGATAATGCTGCTCAACGCCAGAAGTGTAAATCTCAAGATGCAGGCACTTGATGCACTCCTCAGCATGGAGAACATCGACGTCTGTGCAGTAACTGAAACCTGGTTCAAGGCTCCTGAGAGCACCCCAGTGCTACCAGGCTATACCTCGTATCATGCTTTTTGGCCCCCAAACCCGGGCCGAACCACAAAGGGAGGGGGAGTGTCCATATTCATAAAGGACACCCACACCTCCAGGTTAGTAGCAACACATGAAGCATCAGAGACCATACAGGTGCAACTAACCATAGGCAAAACTGCTATACAACTGGTAGCATGTTACAGACCTCCCTCCCAATCTCAAGAACCCCACTCAGCCTTCCTGAAGACATTGGAGGATATGAATGTATCACAAAATACCATCATACTGGGAGACTTCAACTACCCAAACATAGATTGGGTACATTATTCTAGCCATAATACCCTAGCCCAAAGGTTCCTGGAATTCATAAATTCAAATGCACTGGAACAACTAGTCACCTCTCCCACTAGGGGAGATAATATACTAGACCTGATCATCACAAACATGGGGACAAAATGCTCCACACCAGAAGTATACCCCTCACTAGTGAGATCTGACCTCAAACTAATCACCCTGGATATACATATCCCACCTCCACCCCCAGCACAAAAGACCACAGTGAAAAACTTCTCAAAAGCAGACTTCACTATTCTTAAGACTGAGATGGTATCCTTTAAGCCCACTGTGCCAGTGGATACTACATCCCACAATGCCGAATCCTTCACTAATGCTTTCTATGGACATCTCCAAGAATGCATGGATCATGCAATCCCAAACAAATCCAAGTCCCTCTCCACCAAATGTAAGCGTCCTGCCTGGTGGACCTCAGCCATAAACAAATTGTATAACAAAAGAAGGACGCTACTGCACGTCAGAGAGAAATCCCATGAAGGGAAGACATCTCTGATCAACATTAGCAGAAAACTACTTTCTCTCATAAAAACATCCAAGGCAAACTTTGAGAGAAAAATCGCTAAGGGCACTAAAGATAACCACAAAGCCTTCTTCAGCTATGTTAGAAACCTGGGCGGAAACCCTCAGATATGCTCAGAGTTGGTTCACAACAACAAAAAATACACTGAACCCACAGATATTGCTAACATTCTGGCTGACAGGTTCAGTGCAAATTTCTCCCCTCCTTCACCCCCAAAAGAAGAAATACTTATCCCAGCTGAATGTAATCTCCTGTCATCTCAGATGTCCAAGTGAGAACCACCTAAACAAAGCAAAAACACAGCATCAATGGGTCCTGATGATATCCCGGTGCGTGTTATGTGAACTCCAAGAGGAGCTAAACCCACACATAAAATGCTATTTAACCTTAGCCTTACTGGGATATGTACCTGAACACTGGCGTACAGCAACAGTGGTCCCACTCCACAAGGGGGTGCCTCTACAGACCCTGGAAACTACCGCCCCATAAGCTTAACTAGCCTGGTCTGCAAAGCTATGGAAAGAATCATTATGGAACTCATAAACAGAGACATAGGGGACCTACAGACACTTGACCCCACCCAGTTTGGCTTTGTAAAGGGCAGATCCTGCCTTTTAAACCTGGTTGACTTTTTTTGAAACAGTCACTAGAGCCATTGATGAGGGCAAAGCAGTCCATGCAGCATACCTGGACTTGGCTAAGGCCTTCGACACAATACCCCACTCAGGCATCATAGATAAGCTAAACAGCTTAAAAGTAAACCCTTATGTCACTAGATGGGTTGCAAACTGGCTAAAGGACAGAACCCATAAAGTTAAAATCGCTGGAGCAATGTCAGACTCAAAGCCAGTCACAAGTGGTGTCCCACAGGGATCTGTCCTGGGACCCCTCTTGTTCGGCATTTATTTCTCAGATGTTAAAGCAAACATGGGAGGGCTGTGGCTGACAAAGTTCGCAGATGACTACAAACTAGGCCATAGTTGATACACCAGCAGACACACACATCCTACAAAAGGCCTCACTGAAATGGACAACTGGTGCCGTAGTCACGGCCTTAAACTAAATGCCAAAAATGTATAGTCATCCCTTTTGGAAAACAAAGTACCCACAAATTATCACATAGACAGCAACCCACTGAGTACGGAAAAAGTAATCAGAGACCTAGGGACCCAAGTAGACAGCGACCTCTCATTTGACACCCACGTTGCCAAAGTGGTTAGAAAAACATTCTACCTTGCACACCTCATCATGAAGGGATTCACATCCAGATCCAAGGATGTCATTGTACCCCTTTATTCCTCCCTCATCAGACCCATGATTGAGTACAATGCCTCATTTGGTATGTACCTCACCCGGCATTTGCAACAGCTGGAGAGACCACAAAAGTACCTCACCAAAAGGATCAAGGGTCTCCAACATATGTCTTATTCTACCAGACTAAAGAAACTTCAGCTCTATTCAGTAGCATACCGCCTGCTCAGAGGTGATCTCTGCCTGACGTACAAGGCCATGTCCAGTCAGGATCTGATGGACATGCTCCACCACAAAAAATCCAAATCCATCAGGACCACGAGAGCTATAGACTTAAACCTCGGCACAAGTATGAATAGGACATGCTGGAGGGATAGATTCATAACCCAGAGGCTTCCCATGCTTTGGAACAGGATCCCAGTTCGTATTAGGCAGAGCCCCTCACTGACTCTCTTCAAGAGAAATCTTGATGAGTGGATGGGAGATCGTAAGTTTACCCCAGGGGTCACATCTGTGTCACTGCTAGACAGGGGCACAGTAAACTAATTCTATTATATAAGGGGACCTTCACTGTGTCACTACTAGACAGAGGCACAGTATTCTAGATTTATTCTGTACATTTCTGTACCATTTCATGGGGTGGCAAAAGCCACATCACTATGGCTAGGCTTACAAATGCCCCAGGGCAGATAGCCTAGTACTATACTATGAAACTATGAAACTATGAAATATGTCCACACATACAATCCACTAAGGCCAGCCACAACAAGTTGAATCTGTGAATCTTGAGGCAATGTTAAACCTGCCCCAAGTACACAGACAACCCCCAACTCCCCCCAAGAAATACAAATATATGTGAGAGATGCAACCATCTATCCAAACTGGAGGCTGAGCTCCCTCAGCTCAGTACTCCTAAAACTAGTCAGGAGGAGAAGGTAACCACACACACCACAAACACAGTCCCACATAGACCTATCACAATTGCAAACCAAAGACATAAACACAGAAAAACATTCCCGGAGGCACAAATTACAAACACAGCACACCAACAGAGGTCTCTAAAGCAGACACCCAATCAAACAACTTCCAGACATAGCACATGCAACACATAGTACACAAAGCTGGTGTGCCAAACAGTCACAGGCCAGAAGGAGAAACAACATGCCTGATACAGTTGTAATAGGTGACTCCATAGCGAGACACACTGCTGTCCCGCACACCAGACTGAACAAGGGAAAGGGTACAGTAAGCTGCCTGTAGGCTGCCACAATACGCCACATAACACAAGTATGCAGGTCACCCCAAAGCAAGTAGAAATATGATGCAGTCATAGTCCATGCTGGTGTGAATGACCTGAGATGTACCTCCCTAGACTACATGAAAAGAGACATAGATGAGCTCTCTGATTATGTAGTCCAGGCCGGTATGACACTCACCGTTTGCAGCATCCTACCCTTACCAAGAATGATGCCACAGTACAAACACGGAATGATCAGTTATAGCAAGTGGCACACTTACTGGTGTCATTCCAAGGGGATCCAATGTCTGTCTGCTTGGGATGTCATGCTTGACAAGCCACGCAGCTGTTCCTGGCATGGCTTGCACCTGTTACCCCTGGGCGTCTGGATATTGGATAAGGCTTTTGCCACTTCCATAGAGCCTTTCGTAGGCAAGGCTGAAAAGACTAACCCACCACCCTAGAAAACATAAGTGGAAAGAAACATAAGGGTAATGCTGACCAATGCCAGATGTGTAAACCCCAATATGCATGCTCCCGAGGCCATCCCCAGTATGGAGAACATCGATGTCTGTGCAGTAACAGAAACCTGCTGCAAGCCTCCTGACAGCACACCAGCACTACCAGGTTATACCACATATCATGCGTCATGGCCCCAAAACCTGGAACAAAACATAAAAGGAGGGTGAGTATCCATATTCAGCACAAACACCCATACGTCCAGGTAAATGACAATGCACAAGGCATTGGAGTCCACCCATGTGCAACTAACTGTAGGCAAGACTGCTGTACAGTCTGTAGCATGCTACAGACCACACTGTCACACACAGGAACCCCACCCAGCCATCCTGAAGACACTGGACAGTATGAATGTCCCACCAAATACCAAACAAGGTACCACAAATCACCACATAGGTGGTAAACCATTATGTATGGAAGGAGTAATCAGGGACCTAGGGACACAAGTGGACAGTAACCTGTTATGTGACACTCACATTGCCAATGTGGCTAGGAAGACTGTCTACATTGGACACCGTATCATGAAAGGATTCACATCTACATCAACAGAGGTCATTGTGCCCCTATACTGTTCTCTTATCACACCCATAATCTAGTACAATGCCTCATATGGGATGTACCTTACCTGACACCTGCAGCAGTTAGAAAGACCTCAAAGGTACCTCACCAAGAGGATAAAGGGTCTCAAATATATGTCATATGCTGCCTGGCTGTAGACACCCCAGCTGAATGCAGTCACATACTGCCTACACAGAGGCATTGCATGCCTGTTGTACAAGGCCATGCCCAACACAGGAGTAATGGACATGCTCCACCCCAGAAAACTCAAAGCCATCGGAGCTGTGAGAGTGAGAGATGTCAGCCTCAACAAATAATGAAATAGGATGTGCTGGAGGGACAGATACATAATCCAGAGGCTCCCCACACCCTGGACCAGAATCCCACTCCATGTTAGGCAGAGCCCCTCACTGACACTCTTCAACAGGAATCTTGCCAAGTGGATGGATGATCGTAGAGTTACACTGGGGTCTTCACTGTGTCATGTCCAGACAGAGGCACAGCAAAGCAAATCATAAATGGCCATAATATTCACATAGCAAGGGGTGGCAAAAGCCACACACACACTCTGGCTAGGCTAACAAATGCCCTAGGGTGGATAGCCTAGTATGAACCTATGAACCTATGAAGATACAAATTGTACAGGACACTAAGGATAATCCCAAGGCTTTCACAACTGATGGTAGGAACCATGTTGGGAATTCACAGATATGCTCTGAATCACACAAATATCACAAACAACATACCAAACACACACACATATTGCCAACATACAACCTGACAGGTGCAGTGCAACCCCCCCCCCCCAGAATGCAAAATATCTATCCCAGCAGACTGCTGGCCCCCTGACATTGCAGATGCTGAGGTAACAGCCAGCATCTACAAAGCAAAACACACAGCAGCAATGGTATGAGATGCTGTCCTGGGCTGAGTCCAACATGGACTCCAAGACGAATGGAATGCCAAATCACACTACTGCTCAATGTCAGCCTTACCACAGGATATGTACCCAAAGAGCAGTGTACAACAACAGTGGTCCTTCTCAACAAAGGTGTTGCCTGAATGGATACTGAAAACTACCACCCCAGAATCCTGAGAAGCTCGGTCTGCACAGCTATGGAAAGGATCAGCATGTACCGCAGACATAAAGATATTGGGGACCTACTGACACCGGACCCTACCCAGTGTGGCTTTCTTAAGTGCAGATCCTGCCCCTAAACATGTTTGACTCAATTGAAACAGTCATTAAGGTCATTGATGAGGGCAATGTGGTCCACACAGCGTAGCTGGACCTTGCAAAGGCTTCTATACAATACCCTACGTGTTCATTATGGATATGCTCACCAGCTTAAATATAAACCCCTATGTCAGTAGAGGGGTTGCAAACCAGAGACCAAGGACAGAACAGACATGGTCAGACATGCTGCAGCCATGTCAGACAACAAACCAGATATAACTGGCATCCCACAAGGCTTGGTCCTGGGATCTCCCTCGTCTGGTATATATGTCCCATAGGTACAGGCCAACATGGAAGGACTGTGTCTGAACATGTTTGCAGAGGACTACAAACTGCTCACCATATATGATCCACCAGCTGACACAAGCATCCCACAAAAGGGCCTCATAGAAACAGACAACTGGTGCCATAGCCATGTCAGCAAGCTAATTGCAGAAAAGTGTATAGTCAACCCCCGTGGATATACAGTAAGTGCCCACCAATTACCACATAGGTGTTAACCCATTACGTACTTAACATGTAATGAGAGACCTGGGGACACAAGGTGATAGATATCCTGCATTGGACAAACATGTGCTGTAGTGTTTACAGAAACATACCATATACCCACCTAATCATGAAGGTTGTCAGATCTAGATAAGGGGAGGTCATTGTGGCTCTGCAGTCATCCTTCATCAGTGTTACAATTGACTACAATAGCCCCTGTGGGATGTACCTCAGCAGACACCTCCATCAACTGTAAAGTCCCCAACAGTACCTCACCAGGAGTATCAAAGTGCTTGCACAGATGCCATGTGTTGCCTGATTAAACAAACTGCAGCTACACATACTGCCATACTGCCCACCCAGAGGCAAGCTGTGCCTGATGTATAAAGCCATGTCCAAGCTGGTATCAATAAACATGCTGCACCTTGTACAATTTGAATGGCAGTGAGCTATGCACATGAGAGACCTGAACCCCAGCACTGACTTACATAGGACAAGCTGTACTGCATGATCCATAACACAGAAGCCACCCCCACCCATGAGTAAACTCCCAGTACAGGCTACCGATAGAGTCACTTATCGATTCTCCTCAAGAGGAATCTTGATGAGTGGATGGGAGATGGTAGCTTTATCCTGGGTATCACTGTCATGTCACAGGTAGACAGAGGCACAGTATACTAACCATGACATATGTCATGGCAAACTCCACTTACAATGTGTGTCGAAGGACAAACACACTCTCCGACTAGCATTAGAAATGGCCTAGGGCACATCGCTAGTGTTTGCAAATGTACACCTATGTTGTGGAATACACTACCAATGTTGGACAAGCCTGGTTTAAGTAGTTCATATCTGAACATAATGCAACATGGTCAGATGTGCACAACTGGCCCCTAACCAGGCTGTTGTGCTCACTATGGAAATGTAAAGCAGTGATAGGACTAAAGCCCAGGATACTGTCCACCACAGTCAAAGTACTGAACCAGTACACTATACAGTACTACAGTGTTAGGTCAGTGTGAAAGGATGTTGAAAACTGTATGCAAAGTATCCCATGCAAACCATGCAGGCACAGTATAATCCTGTTGTGTTCACACACAAAGCAGTTGTACAGTAACTACACAACATGACACACAACACACAACCATAAACGGGAGATATTTGTTGAAGTTCACACTCATCCACAAATGTGGTGGGCTGCAGAGTTCAACATATGGAATGCTCACACTGGGCATGCTCACACACTTTGATAAATGAGACATATGTCAGACAACATGCCATGGGAAGGCTGAACTGGGCATGCTGACACACTTGGGCCAAATCTCAGTTTAGCAGTTGGCCACACATATCTGGTATTTTTACGTGTTATTCCAGGAACCAACCACATTACAGCAATCTGCCCCGTTGACACAGTTAAATGACTACAGAGACATACGTGATATAGTGGATCCCTCCCATATGCAAACATCTTCCACAGATACACAAGTTGTTCATACAAACAGGGAATGCTATGGCAATAAAGACGTGCAGTCTATCAGCAACAAATAATGTGCATTTGACAATTAAACATATGGGTGTAGAGGTCAACACTAGGCTGTTTGCCCTAGGGAATGACAGCTTAGCCAGAGTGTGCTTGGCGTCTGCCTCCCCACAGGATGCACATTCCCCTTTCTAAACATCAATGATGTCAGCACCTTATAAGTACAGCAGGAGAAGAGAAACCTCCCAGTAATGCAAATAGTGCGCTCCGCTAATGTGTCCGTCTCAAGTTTCATAACATAGTTAGGTAGGGGTTTGAATCCTGCAAATGCTCAGTGTGTGTGTGTGTGTGTGAGTGGGGTTGGTGTGTGTGCAAATCTGTGGGAGTGAAATGTCCCTTTTGGCAACTGGGAAAACACACTACAGGATGCACATTCCCCTTTCTAAACACTGATGATGTCAGCACCCTATAAGTATAGCAGGAGAAGGGAAACCTCCCAGTAATGTGAATAGCGTGCTCTGCTAATGCATCCATCTCGAGTGTCATAACATAGTTAGGTAGGGGTTTGAATCCTGCAAGTGTGTGTGTTTGGCTGAGGGGGGTTAGTGTGTGTGCAATTGTGTGTGAGGGAAGTGTCCCTTTTGGCAACTAGGAGAACAGACTACAGGATGCACATTCCCCTTTCTAAACACTGATGATGTCAGCACCCTATAAGTACAGCAGGAGAAGAGAAACCTCCCAGTGATGCGAATAGCGTGCTCTGCTAATGTGTCTGTCTCGAGTGTCATAACATAGTTAGGTAGGGGTTTGAATCCTGCAAATGGCAAGTGTGTGTGTTTGGCTGAGGGGATTAGTGTGTGTGAGGGAAATGTCCCTTTTGGCAACTAGGAGAACAGACTACAGGATGCACATTCCCCTTTCTAAACACTGATGATGTCAGCACCCTATAAGTATAGCAGGAGAAGCGAAACCTCCTAGTACTGCGAATAGCACGCTCTACTAATGCATCCGTCTTGAGTGTCATAACATAGTTAGGTAGGGGTTTGAATCTTGCAAGTGTGTGTGTTTGGCTGAGGGGGGTTAGTGTGTGTGAGGGAAATGTCCCTTTTGGCAACTAGGAGAACAGACTACAGGATGCACATTCCCCTTTCTAAACACTGATGATGTCAGCACCCTATAAGTACAGCAGGAGAAGGGAAACCTCCCAATAATGCGAATAGCGCGCTCTGCTAATGCGTCCGTCTCGAGTGTCATAACATAGTTAGGTAGGGAGTTGAATCCTGCAAATGGCAAGTGTGTATGTTTGGCTGAGGGGGGTTAGTGTGTGTGAGGGAAATGTCCCTTTTGGCAACTAGGAGAACAGACTACAGGATGCACATTCCCCTTTCTAAACACTGATGATGTCAGCACCCTATAAGTACAGCAGGAGAAGGGAAACCTCCCAGTAATGCAAATAGTGCGCTCTCCTAATGCGTCCATCTCGAGTGTCATAACATAGTTAAGTAGGGGTTTGAATCCTGTAAATGACAAGTGTGTGTGTTTGGATGAAGGGGGTTCATGTGTGTGCAATTTTGTGTGAGGGAAATGTCCCTTTTGGCAACTAGGAGAACACACTACAGGATGCACATTCCCCTTTCTAAACACTGATGATGTCAGCACCCTATAAGTACAGCAGGAGAAGGGAAACCTCCCAGTAATGCGAATAGCGTGCTCCGCTAATGCGTCCGTCTCGAGTGTCATAACATAGTTAGGTAGGGGTTTGAATCCTGAAAGTGTGTGTATTTGGATGAAGGGGGTTAGTGTGTGTGCAATTTTGTGTGAGGGAAATGTCCCTTTTGGCAACTAGGAGAACACACTACAGGATACACATTCCCCTTTCTAAACACTGATGATGTCAGCACCCTACAAGTACAGCAGGAGAAGGTATGTGGCATGGACAATGACTGAGTCATATGTGTCCATGCCTCTGACTGACCTGTATGCTTGTGTTATGTGGTGGACCATAGTGCCCCACAGGCATATCACTGTGACCTTCACCTTGTCCAGCCTGGTGAGCGTGACCATACTGTACCGGACAATAAAGGTAGCTAACACAACTGTGGCAGGTGTGTTGTCTAGCCGTACAGGCTGTGACTGGCACACAGGATTTGTGTGCTATGTGTTATGTGTGATGTGTTCAGGCATAACGTATGCCTGTGTGCCAGCTGCAGAGGTGTGTGCCGGTCAGGCAGGATGCTATTCTAAGGCTCCACGAATGGCCCAGTGTGTTCACGTGCTTGTATTGCTGTCAGTGTAGGTCTACATCAGACTGGTATTGTAGTCACTGTAGTATTGCATGCCACCTGACAGGTTATGCCAGTACTGGGTTCAGAGTGCTTAGTCCCCAGTTTTGCTATGTGGTTCCATCTCATACATGTGTTGTACGTCCATGTGTAGGGGAGAGGGTTGACTGTGTACATGTGGCAGCTGTGACATTGCCACATGACCCACATATTCCACAACTGTAGCATAGAGGTGACTGACAACTGACCTTTGAACATGCTACCATAGTATTGTGATTGCCATGGTGATTAACAGCACATAGGGCCAATGGGGAACAAGGTACATAGGTTCATAGGTTCATAGCATCATACTAGGCAATCTGCCCTAGGGCATTTAAGAACCTAGCCAGAATGTGTTTGGCTGTCGCCATCCATTGTAAATATATCTTGCCATGCCCTTTTCGAGGTTAGTATACTGTGCCTCTGTCTAACAGTGACACAGAAGTGATACCGGGTAAACCTACAATGTCCCATCCACTCATTAAGATTCCTCTTGAAGAGAGTCAATGAGGGACTCTGCCTAACCTGGACTGGGATTTTATTCCAGAGTGAAGTGAGCCTCTGGGTTATGAATCTGTCCCTCCAGCATGTCCTATTTATTTCAGTGCTGAGGCTCAGGTCTCTCAAGCGTGTATCGATGGGATTTGGATATTCTCAGGTGCAGCATGCCCATTAATTCGGGTTCGACATGGTGTTATACATTAGGCACAGATCGCCTCTGAACAGGCGGTATGCCACTGAGTAGAGCTGGGGTTTATTTAACCGGTCAGCATATGGCATCTGTTTGAGCCCTTTGATCCTCTTGGTGAGGTACCTGTGGGGTCTTTCCAGTTGCTGCAGGTGTCTGGTAAGGTACATCCCGACAGGGGGATTGTACTCAATTATGGGCCTGATGAGGGATGAGTAAAGAGGCACAATGTCCTCCCCTGATGTAGATGTGAATCCCTTCATGATGGGGTGGGCTATATACAATGTCTTTCTAACCACTTTGGCCACGTGGTTGTCAAATGAGAGATTGCTATCAACTTGGGTCCCCAGGTCCCTAATTACTTCTTCTGTGCGTAATGGAGTACCACCTATGTGGTACTTTGTGGGCACTTTGTTTTTGCCAAAGGGGATGACTATACACACTTTTGCATTCAGCTGGAGGCCATGGCTCTGGCACAAGTTGTCTGTTTCTAAGATGCCCCTTTGGAAGATGCTTGTGTTGGCTGGAGAGTCGATTATGGCGGCCAGTTTGCAGTCATCTGCATATTTGGTCAGCCACAGTCCTTCCGTGTTGGCCTGTACCTCCGATAAATATATACCAAACAAGAGAGGTCCCAGGACTGAGCCTTGTGGGACACCACTCGTAACTGTTTTGGAGTCTGGCATGGCTCCAGCAATTCTAACCATGTGGGTTCTGTCCTTGAGCCAGTGTGCAATCCATCTAGTGACATAGGGGCTTATATTTAAGCTGGTGAGCTTCTCTAGAATGCCCGAGTGGGGTATTGTTTTGAAGGCTTTTGCGAGGTCCAGGTAGGCTGTGTGAACCACCTTCCCCTCGTCAATGGCCTTGGTGACTGTTTCAAAGAAATCAACCAGGTTTGAGAGGCAGGATCTGCCCTTAACAAAGCCAAACTGGGTATGAACCAGTGTCTGTAGGTCCGCAATATCTATATTTATGTGGTCCGTGATGATCCTTTCCATAGCTCTGCAGACCAAGCTAGTGTGGCTTATGGGGTGATAGTGTCCAGGATCCGTTGAGGCACCACCTTTCTGTAGAGGGACCACTGTTGCTGTACGCCACACTTTGGACACATATCCTGTAGTAAGGTTGGGATTGAACAGTAGGTTTATGTTTGGTAGTAGCACGTCTTGGAGGTCATGTAGGACACAGCCCGGGACACTGTCTCGTCCCATTGATGCAGTGTGTATTGCTTTGGAGAATGCGGCTCTTACCTGAGCATCTGAGATGTCAGGGGGGCAGCACTCTGCTGGGATACATATTTGCCCTTTCAGTGTGGAGGGGGGTGAGAAGTTTGCACTGAACCTGTCAGCTAGAATGTTGGCAATGTCTGTGGGTTTGGTGTTTCTATTGACATTTTGGACTACCTCTGAGCATATCTGGGAATTACCACCCAGGTTCCTAACATAACTAAAGAAAGCCTTGTGATTATCCTTAGTGTCCTGTGCAATTTCTCTCGAAGCTGGCCTTAGACAATCTTATGAGTGCCTGTAGTTATTTGCTAATACTGATCAGTGATGCCTTCCCTATTTGGGAATTTGCTGTATCATTTAGTAGCTTCCTCCTTCTATTGTGTAGTTTGTTTATGGCTGGAGTCCACCAGACAGGACATCTGCCTTTGGAGGATTGGGTCTTGGTTTTATTCGGGATCACATGATCCATGCATTCCTGAAGGTGTCCATAGAATGCGTTTATAGAGGAATCTGCGGTCTGGTCTGTAGTTTCCACAGGCCGGGGCTTTGAAGGTTTCCACCTCAGTTTTGAGGAGTGTGAATTTGCTTTAGAGAAGTTGTTCACTGTGGTGTTCTGGGCAGGGGTGGGGTCGGGATGTGAATATCCAGTGAGATTAGTTTATGGTCCGATCTTACCAGTGAGGGATACACTTCTGGTCTGGAGCATAGAGTCCCCATGTTGGTGATGATCAGGTCCAGTATGTTTCCCCTTCTTGTGGGAGTGGTAACAAGTTGTTCCATAGCATTTGAGCTCATATATTCTAGGAATCTTTGGCCTAGGGTGTTGGAGCTAGAGTCATGCTCCCAGTCCATGTTTGGGTAGTTGACGTCGCCCAATATAATGGTGTTTGGAGAGACCTTCATATTTCCACTGTTCACGGGACGGCCGAGTGCAGTTCTTGGGTTTGGGAGGGTGGTCTGTAGCAGGCTATAACCTGGAAGGCAGTTTCACCCATTGTTAGTTGCACATGGATAGTCTCTGATGCTTGGTGCTTTGCCACCAACCTGGAGGTGTGGGTATATTTGATGAATATCAATACTCCCCCTCCATTTCTGGTTCGTTCCAAGTTTTGGGGCTGAAAAGCATGATATGAGGTTAAACCTGGTAGTGCTGGTGTGCTCTCAGTAGCCCTGAACCAGGCATCTGTTACTGCACAGATATCGATGTTCTTCATGCCAAGGAGAGTTTCGGGTGCATGCATCTTGAGGTTTAGACTTCTGGCATTGGGTAGCATTACTCTTAGTTTCTTATCCCTTGTGATACCTATGAAGGTGGGTTTGTCATTTGAGCCTTGCCTAACATAGGCACTATGGGGGTAGCAAGAGCCTTTGCCAATATCTGAAAGCCCAGGGGTGACAGGTGCAGGCCGTCCCTAGCGAAGCAGGTGGTTCAACAGAAGATGAATATGTGAGGGTGTAGTGCCTGTGATTAGTTAGCAGTAACATATATGACTGCTCACATGGACACATGCCAGGTAAGTCATATGCAATGTGTCATAGGCAACGTACATGTGAACAGGACAAACAGTGACATTCTGTCAAGTGAGACATGGACATACATATAGTAAGCTATGCAGATGGCACTAGGAGTCCACAGAAGCTCTATAACTATGCATTGCAGGTGGGATCAGTATTCCAGGGTAATTGCAAGCAAACATGCATGCAAACAAAGCTACAGTAAACAGGGCTGCATGTAGTCCATTGTACAACAAACAAGCTGTACCACTTCCAGTAGGTAACACTGCAAATATGCAGGCACTATGCACATGTACATGGAAATACACGGGTCAGATGGCTAGGGTCCAGTCTCAGCACACAAGTGTACAGACCATGTACTGTCAGGATGTACAATAACTGGATGGAAACCCATGTGCTCATACCTGCAGTAATACACATGTCAAATAACAGACACTGAGCCTTCACTCAGTGGTTCCATACTTAGTAGGATGTATGCTACCTGGCCTGCCACCACAGTATCCCTGACATATATGTGGACTCTCCCTCCTGTGACAGTTAGTTTTGTGTGTTGGGGCTGTCTAGCATGGTATGAGATGTGAGCTTGCAGTGCTAGGGTGCTCCTGTGTGTCCTGTACCAGTCGTGTAGTACTGCACACATATCAACATCCTCAAATATCCGCATTGCAGAGTCCAGTGTGGGCAATATGCCACTTGCAGTTTACATGTCCATCATTGCGTATTACTACATTCATTACCTTATCCCCTGTGCTACCTATGTATGTAGCCTTCTGTTGACATCATTACCACCAGTATGCCAACATGTGCAGATGATACACTATGGTACTTACCATGGGTGTAGACAACAGTACATGACAATCACACCCTTACTGCATCAGGCATGCTGTGATATACCCACAATTAATTCAGCACACAGTACTGTTAACAACATGATACTATTACTTCACGTCTATGTGGTCACCCTGTGCATCAGCAACATGTTAACCTGTACCTGCACAGTTGTTACAGATTGCAGAAGGTGGCACAGTTTCATCATATGCACTGGGTGTGAACTTGGTATGCCTGAGTCAGCCACCGATACCACCGATTGACATGTATGCATATGTGTGTTGGTGAGGGACAGCAGTAGAAGGTGGGGCAATGTTGATGCAGTGTGTGCGTGTATGCGGTAGCCCTAGGTATTGTCAATTCGCATGTGTGTATGGATGCACACAGTTCCACCTCATGGCTGCCATATACTGGTGTTTGTGGACAGCCACAGACTGTACCTGCCAGGTCATACAGATCAGTGTCTCTGGCCACGGACACAGTACCTGTGCCTTGCAGGGGTGCTACGGACCATATCCGGTACCAACCCAGACTGGGTACTGTCATCAGAAGCAGGTGTTCATTGACTGGACACAGATCCCTGTCGGGCCTGGCCAGAGCCACGTGCACGTGGTCTCCTGGGGCGGTCTGATGACAGCACAGACCCAGCATTGCTGGGGCTGCTGCTGGCACTACGGGGGCAGCCGCGGCCCTGTTGTCGTCCGCGACGACTGCCAGCTGCTGCTGTTGCTGGCATACGGCCACGTCGATGCCTCAGCCGTCCACCATCACCCTGGCTCATGGATATGTAGTTGTGGAACCGGTCTAATATGTCCCCACAACGTCTGTCTATGACATCGGTGAAATCACGGATGGCAGCCGCAATGTTACGCATACTGTCAGTCATGGCTGTGCGACATGCTGTCAGCTCCCTCAGACCCTGTCTGGTGTACCGTTCCATACATGACTGTGCCTGCATGACAGCCCGAAACATAGCTGAGGTTGTAAGACCTCTGTGGGCACGTCTGACAGGGGCAGTACGCCCATGGATGCTCCCACGAGAACCCCTGGACATCTGTCTGTCTGGTACCATCTCTGGGCCATGCCCATGGCTGCTGTGTGGGGAGGCATGTGCCACAGATACCACATTACCCTGGTCAATGCCCACTGTATGCTGTCCATCACCTAGGGACATTGGTGACAAAGGGTGTATTGGCAGGATAACTGTGCGCATTGATGGGGTCGACAGCTGTGTACTGTCAATCGGCTGACCAATGGCAGACCCTGGCATACCTTCCTGTGCCATTACACAGATGTCATCATTATCAGTACCCATGGCACCTGATTCAGGTTCCCTGCTACATGACACCAGAGCAGCACCAGAACCTGTGGGAGGGAAACAGGAAACACAGTTTACAATGTCTACACATTACCAGTGATGCACACATGCACACATGCACACATGCACACGTGCACACATGCACAGGTGCACACATGCGCACATGCACACATGCGCACATGTGCACATGCACACATGCACACATGCACAGGTGCACACATGCACACGTACACTTGCACACAGTTTCACACAATTGTACAGTACTCAGTATGCGTGATATCAACACACAGACACAGACACACCTACATGCATACAAAGAGCACTACTAAGTGAGCCTAATATTACTATTACTATCAAGACTATTACAGGTATTGTCAATACACACTCACCAGCATGGATAGGCTGCATTGCTGTTACACCAGAGGGACCTGCAGACGTGAAGAAACTAATGTCAGTGGGCACAACTGTGCCATTGTTACTGAGTATGATACAGGTCAGTAGTACAACAGTCGCCTTTCACAGGTCAGCTGCTAATATTGAGGATATCACACTTGCACATTAAATACTATGGTGACAGCTACAAACCAAGGACACACCTCACACATGCATTAACTACCAGTGTACACAACAGTCAACTATACATATGGCATATTACCTGCACGTTCACTGTCTTGCTGCTACATGGCTCCAGCCTCCATCATAATGCATGCCTGCTGCTGTTGTTGTTGCTGGCGGACTGGAGCCATTACACTCATGAGAAGTCCCTCCAGTCTGGTGAGTGGGGGATGTGTAGCCACCCCACCACCTGTGGCGACCTGCTGCCTGTGGATATCCGACGCACGCTGACGGACATTTCTGATTAAATCACTGCAGTGATGTCGTACCTGCTCATATGTCCTATTATGCATGCCTATGTCATTTACCCGACGGACCAGGTCTTGCCACAGTGCAGCCCTCTCCTGCTGATTCTGGCTGGTGCGGGAAAAGAGTATTGCATAATCCCACACCAGGCTGTGGTGTATCTCCTCATCCTCAGCTGTGGAGTAAGTGGGATTCCGCGGGTGAGCCATGTACCTGAAAAGAAAATAACCTGATATCAGCAATATATGTCAGCAGAATTTGGCACACATACTACACATGCTACTCGACTGTTATGATACAACATATCTCACATATATAGCATCTGTCTGTCTATTGGTGGATACACATGTAAATGGCCAGGTATCACTGCTCAGCCAGCAACTGTGCAACAGTACCTGGCACACTCCATACGACATACTACCAAACCCCAGCAGTCAGAACACTGATTCAGGTCAAGAGCACCTCCTCACTCTGGGGTTTGTATCTAGGTACTGTATGGCCTACATCATCAACTACTGTGAGCTGACCACACACTAATTGCCCTGGATATACATATCCCACCTCCACCACCAGCACAAACGACTATAGTGAATAACATTGCAGATGCAAACTTTACACTTTGTAACAGTGACATGGTATCCTTTCAGCCCACTGGGCCAGTGGCAGATACAACCCACAATACTGACCCCTACACAAATGCTTTCTACAGACATCTCCAAGAATGCATGGATCATGCAATCCCATATATGACCAAGACACTCTCCACAAAGGGACAGCATCCTGTCTGGTGGACCCCAGCCATAGACAGATTGTATTACAGAAGATGGAAGCTACTGCAAGACAGAGCATAATTCCATAAAGGGAGGGCATGTCTGAGCAGCACTAGTAAGGATCTATTTTCCATCATACAAACATCCATGGGCAACTTTGAGAGGGAAATCAAGAGGGACACTACAGATAACCAGAAGGCCTTCTTCAGTTATGTTAGCAACCTGGTCAGAATCCATCCTCTATGCCCATAGTTAGTACACAACAACAAATATTTCACTGACACCACAGATATTGACAACACTGTGGCAGACAGGTTCAGTGCAGGTGTCACCCGCCCTCTCCCCAAAATAAGACATAGTTATCCCAGCTGACTGTAACCTCCCTGTCATCACAGATGTCCAGGTGAGAGCCGCCCTCATGAAAGCAGAATACACAACATGACTGGGACCTGATGGTATCCCCAGTTGCATGCTACATAAACTCTGACAGGAGCTAAACACACATATAGAAGTGCTATGTAACACTAGCCTGACTACAGGATATGTACCTGTACACTGGCACACAGCAGCAGTGGTTCCACTCCACGAAGGAGGCACCTCAACATACCAATACAATACAACACAATACATTACATTACAATACAATACTATACAATATGCTATTGCCCCTGGGACTACAGCAGCATACTGTTCTGCTACCCTGACCATTGTGACACATGTAGTGTGATGGTACCTGCTGCTGTCACACAGTTACACAGGGTGACTCATATGGCATATTACCTATCTGACTAACATTCAGCAGGGGTATGTGTGACATGTACTCATGGGGAGTCTTGCTTCTTAACACTGTGTGGTTTATTGCAGGGTATGTCTTATCTGTGGGTAGGAACATTTACCTCCACATGTGCTCTCTATTGCAGTGGCATGGACGACACACAGCAGTCATTTAGGTTGTGGATGGTGTGAGGTGTTACTATGGTTGTTGGACATCTGTCATGGGTGTGACTTACGTATGTAAATCCAGGAGTGGTAACCTCTATGTGGGTAGTATGTGCGTACTCTGTGGTGTTGTCAGTCACTGTGCATTGGTTATGTGTTTGAGTGCATTGTCACAGTGTTGTACATGTCACTGTGTCCTTCTCCATATCTGTAGCTGTCATGTGAGGTCCATACCATGGCATCCATTATGTGGTGTGGAGGGGTACACCGACCTACATGTCCATAGCTGACACACCATGTCTGCTGACACATACCATGTGCAGGTATTCCAGGAATAGTGTGCCACTGTGAATATCATTGGGGCCACTATTGTACACATTTATGACCCTGTTCACCCCTGACACATGCAGTGGTGGGCAGCCAATCACATATCTGGTGGTTACTGGTGTAGGTGATTTGAAATGGGGTATGGTACTCCGGTTTTGACACTGGTGTTCACTCCATGCCTTTGTCACCAGGCACCTGTTGCAATACATCTGTACACATGTGCCTCACTCAGAATTTATATACATCTCTCTCTCTCTCTCTCTCTCTATATATATATATATATATATATATATGTATATAGATATATCTATATGTATATATATATATATATATGTCTGTATACATATACATATATATATATTGATGTACATATATTGCTATAGATGTGGAGGGGGGGCACAGAGGGGTGAGAGTGACAGAGGAGGTGGGACAGGGGGGTGTTGAGGTTGTCATATACAGTCATACCTGTAGATAGTCAGATCAGTCTGTCTATGTATATGTATCTACATATATCTATATCTGTATGTGTGCATTACATATATATGTTTGTACATATTCTATCTATCTACATCTGTCTATGTATTCCTACATCTCTCTCTATGTATGTATACATATATGCATATTATGTATGTATGTATATATATATATATATATATATATATATATATATATATATATATATATATATATACATACATACATATTTTGACATACATACATATCCATATGATAGACAGGTATATCAACATGTTTGTCTACCATACTGTATACACACACTAACATACTGCTAAACATACATAACTGTGAAACCTACTTTGTGCATTGCACTACAACCTACAGTCAACCTACATTGATATGTGCACATAGATGCTCTCACATACAAATGTATGTACAGCCTTCACTGATAGTTGCTGTATGTCCCCTGCCCTTTACACATCTTCATATACATATGGATACAGACCAATGACACATATGGAGGGTTCACAGTATGTAGACCTTTATAGTATTACTTTGCATTACATGTGTTTGTCACAGCTGCTTGTGTTGCCGTCTGGTTTTCTGTCCTGCTGCTCCACTTCCCAGCTGTCAGCTTTCAGGTGGCTGTTGCTGAACAGTTTTGTTTGTGTCTGCTTAATGTCAATTTTCTCTGTCTCTGTCTCTGTCTCTCTCTCTCTCTCTGTCTGTCTGTCTCTCACGTCCTCCTCAGGGTGCAATGAAAGTATTGCATGTGTGGACTGGGAGTACAGCATACTTTTGTAGGTATCTGCATATGCCCATGTGATGGCCTCTGCACCAATTGTTAGCCAGCATTTGCTAATTGCATGCAGCCAGTTGTGTACTGATTGCAGTTCTCACTGTGATTTCAGAACAGTGCTATAAAAAGGTATGTGAGATAGGCATAGCCCTTTCAGATTTTAAGGGCAGGGACCATGCTGGTATGCTGTGGACAATGTTCTGTGAGTGTAAAGGTTGGTATCTCTCTCATATTTCCAGCTGTGTTGTAGATTAACATTCCTCCATTCATTTCTCCAGTTTCCTGTACTAACTGTGTATGTACACTGACACCTACAACTACTACTACTGTTAATGTGTGTGTGTGTGCTTTCCTTTCACTTTTGCTTGCACTTTGTTGCTAAGGCTTCAATATTTGCCCTTTACAGTCACTACTTGTATGCCTGCTAGGTGTCCTGACTGTAGTGTGCTGCTGTAGCTTTCCTATTTTCCATGTACATTCACACCTTGGAATGCTTGCTATATCTGCTAGGGTGTTACAGCATGCAGTGTGGTCTGGCCATGGTGTGGGCCTTGACATCTATTAGGGTATTTGAGTATGCTGCTGAGCAGGCCCCAGAGACTCTCAGGTTCATCTGTTATCTGCCTCATGGAATGGTACATATCAGTGGGGTACACCCATTAAATTGTCTGGTATGCTGCAGTTGTGACTGTGGGTTAGCATGAGCATATGTATTACTACACTTATTCTGCCATGCAAGTGGTGAATACTTTCAGGACTTCATAGTTACCATTGCATGTGTTGTTACACCTTTCTGCCTACTGTTTGTACATTTCACATGGAGTCTGTGGGGCATCCCTGTAAGTCATTCACTGTTGCTATGTCTAGGCTCTTAACTATTCAAATATGGTGGTGTCAGACCTCTCATGTGTACAAATATTTTCAGGTTGTCCACATTTCTGCCTCATATTTTGGTCAATATCTCATGCACAGCTTTTTCTGGCAAATCACTCTGGGCTCAAGTCAGAATATAGTGACAAACATTCAAGTTTCAGACTTCATACCCTTCCAAACATCCCACAAAATGCAGACCCTGTTACTCTCTGAACTGTCTGCGTTTGTTGTAACATTATTTGTAATGTGTCCCTGGTTTTGGGCCTTTGCTCCACATATTTTATTACTTGGTCTGGATGTGTTCCTGTAAGAGGTTGTAGGGTATGGGCAGTGATTATCCTGCTGTGAGTATGTGTGTGGCTTGCAAGGTGCTACAGTGACATTATTACCTACTAGCTACCAACTAGCATGGCTGTTTCTGTTCACACACTACTATTATGGAAATCCACTAGTTTTGACAGTAATTCTAAATGACATGCTTTGTGTACTACACATCCTATATTCCCTTTACATTCATTCCTACTATTACATGATATATTTATTTTAGCACAATGTTCTTGTATAAGAGTCATGGCTTAGTGGTAAGTCATGCAGACTACTGTTTCCAAGGTCCTGGGTTCGGGACTGCCAGTGGGATTTTATTTTGCTTCTGAATTGACTACAGGACCTGTCAATCAAAGTGACTAAGGCACTTTTAAGCAGTTGTAACTGGGTTAGCACTGGTTTGCATGGATCTCACGCATGCGCACTAGCGTTTAGCTCTGCGCACACAAGCGCACACCCGCTTACAACCACTTAAACGTGCTTACTCTTGCGCACACCTGCGCTATTTTCTTTGAAAGAAATGAAAATGGGGAGACAGGAAAGTGGTGAAAAAGGGGTCACAAAGAGGGTAAGACAGTAGGGAAACAAGCTTGGGTTTTGCAGGAGGGATGTAGGTAAGGCCCATAGCTGCCCATTCCTTCATCAGCAACAGCTGTGCATATGTTTGTAATTTGGTGTGACATTTGATACCTTCCACCCCTGAGAGAGGTGTAAGGACAACAGTAATACTTGCTGTACAGCCAATTGTAATTGATAGTTTCCATGTCTGGTAGACATATGTGCGGAATGGGCAGCTATGTATGGGGCGTAATTTTTTTGTGGGTACAGAGTGCCCTTTTTTTTTTTTCAGGTGAGAGTGGTATGTCAGGTGAGGGAAGTCGGTATAGCTGCGGAGGTAGGTTGGGTAGGTCAACAGACAAGACAAACAAGACGCATACAGGGGCGGTGTATGACATGTGTGGGGGGGGTTACACAATTGACGGGACGGAGGTTTGGATATCCAGAGCCCATGAGCCCACAGATGGCAACAGTGGAACTGATATCCCCACCCATGGGCAGTTGCCACTGTTCCTTCACTGCCCAGGACGGGGCTGTGCTGGGGGCTGTGTAGGCCGGGCAACAGGCATGCCCGTAAGTTGTGCCACCTGTGCCTCAAGCTGGCGTAGGGGCTCGAGAACAGAGTCCCGGATCTCCCTACGCACCACAGTCCGGACACTACGGAGGGTGAGTGGTGGTTCTCCTCCAGCCACGCTTGCAGAGGGGGGAACGGGCCCCATCCCCTGCAGCGCTTCCACCCACAGGTGGCACAGGGCCACCGGAGGAGGGTCCAGACTGGGCACTAATGCCAGGTGCACTCGCCAGCTGAGGTGGGAGAGGTGGGTCCGCTGGAACCTGCCTTCCCTGTCGTCCTATGTTTTGCATTATGTCATGACAGTTTGGGTTAGTAACATACAATACCATTCGCAATTAGTTGTAACAGCATGCATTAGTATTCCCGTTAACCAAACACCCAGATATTCACACCATTGAACAGCGAGCATAACACATGCATAATTTGAACAGCAATACACAGTCCAACAACATGCAGGGATGATTGATGGCAACAGGCCATCAGGTTTGGATGTATGAACAGGGCAGATGCATCAACGGACATGCAAATATTTATGACCCATGAGGACAAATGTCCAGGGGTGTTAATTGTGATTGCACATACCATTTTCACGTGGAATGGATTATATGTGGTTATAGGGTGGGGTGAAGAAAATATTATTAACACCTTCGAATACCAATACATATGCTGTACATTTCTAATAGCTACAGATATATATACACACTACTGTTCTAACTACAGTTTCCTATATGATAACTACTTCAACTTGGTGATAGGACTGTTACTGCTACATCAATATACATTTTATTGTTATTCATACACATTCATATCTGGCTTTGTTCAGCTACATCATCCTGCTACATTTGCTTTATATAGCTATAGACAACTGTGGATGTTTGATATTTCAGACAATCATACTATCTGCATATTGCAGAATGAGAGCAACATATCCAGATTTTGGGGTACACATTCCAGCTGCAGCAACACTTTGGACACATTTCACAGTTTGGTTCTACTTGTCACATTCATTTCATTCTGTACTGACTGCAGTATACTTTATACAGGGGTTATTACTACTTTATTGGTGGATTCATAACTCTTTCTCACACCCTCTCACTTGTTTTCATTTTACTATTCAGGATGGTACTTACTTCTAGGCTTTATTGACATGTTTTACCTGTAGTTATTACAATCCTTTCCAGCAGTCTCACTTCTGTCATGTTTCAGTATTTCAACAGGGATATATTTCACACATGTGAGTTGCTCATCTTCTGCAGCTGTACTTTTCAGCCTGCTGCAGGTTGTGCACTATGATATTATAGGTGGGCATCTTTATTTCAGAATTTATTTCAGACATTTTCATTTTTCTGTTTGGATTTCAGACTGCAACACACTTTTGTAATCAAGCAATACTTGCAAACACTTTTACACTGTTACTTGCACATTTTATTACTTAGTGACTACACTGCACTCTTTTGCTAACTGTCATACTTTTATATTTCTTTACAGTTACTGGGAGTGGATTACTGAACTGCCTGGTGGCGCAACCGCACCAGCCTATCGCCATAGGCTCATTGGTTCGCAGAATGGACACCTGCAGCTGTAATATAAATGAAGTAATATTGGAATACACATCTCCATAATATCAGCTAATTTAATTTCTTACATACATAATTAAATGTAACTTACTCAGTAGTGGGGCGTTGGGCATTTGCCGGGCCTCCTGGATCCAAAGGTTCAATTGGTCCTGCTTGTGTCCCTTCAGGTCCGCATGGTGGTGACAGACCTGCTCACCAGTCCTTGGAATCCCTGTGGCACTGGTGAGATCATGAGCCAACCGGTCCCACGCCTCAGCCCTATATGCTCCCCACAGGACCTGGCCCTGCATGAGTTGGGCCTCATGATTGTGGACTAGGAGCCAGACCATGTATCTGGACTCCTCAATGCCCCACCTCTGTGCTCGAAAGCAACTACCCTCACCTACACCTGACATTCTGGCTGCAAGTCAGTTCTACAATCGTTTATGCTGTGTATTCCCGCCTATGGGGCTTATATATGCCGTTTTTCCTGCACTTATCTGTGATTGGCCATTTTGGAATTGTATCCACTTCACAAAACCTGCTTTGTCATGCTCCACTTTCTATTCATTCCTATATATTTGCTATTACTGCATTTCTGAGTATACCTGACGTAGCTTAGTGGTTCAGTACCTTGACTATGGTGCATGGTATCCTGGGTTCGAATCTGGCCACTGCTTTTTATATTTTATGACTGTCTAGACAGGCTAGGGGGTTTGTCTGTGTAAAGGCAGTTTTGTTACAGCTTGCTCAACGTTGCCCGCCGGTTAGCTTATTTGCGCGGTGCGCAGCTCCGTGCAAATGTGGTGTGCTGGCTTACACCTCATTTGGCTGTCAGCACGCATAGTACGCTCAGCTCAGCAAGGGGCACATAGTTTGAGCGTGTTAAATCACTGCTCAGCTATGGGCACTCATTTTGCACCTGTTAAACCACTGCTCACCTACGGGCAGATGCACTCACCTTGTTAAACTGTAGCTCAGCTATAGGCACATCTGGCATTTTTTAATTGTTTTGTTACCTCACATTTCTTCAAAATAAATGGACTATTTCATTACATTTTACATAAAATGTGATTTTATATGTGTACACATTTGTCAGGGACTTGTTTCATGCTTATTTTGCTAAAAATAAAAGTTGGAGGTGTGGGGGCTCGAACCATGAATGCCTGCTCTTCAGCTGACATTTCTACCGCTACGATATTGCTTCTTGGCTTACTTTGCATATTTAATTCTTATATGCTTTCCCACTGACTGCTAACTGTAGCTGCGCTACGGGCACACCCGCGCAAACGAGCGCACTCACGGTTAAACATCTTTACAATTTAAAAAAAATATATAACATGTTTATTTATATATTTTCTGTTCATAGTCTGTGGGGGCATGTGTAGTGTTGTGTTTATTCACATTTCCATGGACTCTGTCGTGGGTGTTTACTTTGGGCACTTTTACTCTTCTAGGGGCGTGTCCGCTTGCAGGGCTCGGCCTACGGACACGCCCCCTACTGTCTTACATGGACCGTGTTAGACTTAGGTGTGATTCAGCATGCTCTCATGAATATGCAGAGCATGCTGACATCACTCCGTTTAACTGCAGCCTCCGTGTAAGAGTTATAACTCTTACATGGAGGTTTCTTGAATCCTGCCCGAAGTTTGTTTAGTAGATGGCTATATTAGCAACATCCAATTGCTTTTACATGCTGAATAATCTTAGTCATATAGCCTTGTTGTAAGAGGAACTCTTTTATTAGTGAAGTGTAAAAGAGTTGCCATTGGTTTTCATCATCTTTTGATTGTATAGTATGCTGAATTCTGGGGTAAGTTCATCTTACCCCAGAACTTCACTTAATTTTAATACATGAACATTTTTTATACTGTCCACAATTTTGGAAGGCTGTCTGAAAGACTATTGTACTGTTTATGTTAGTCAGATTAATCTGATACTCTCTAGTAGTGATGACAGGACTGCACTCTGAGATTTCATATTCCTGGGTATAAATCAGCATGCATGTTTACTATCTGGTTTTTCACTTGCTTGTTATGTTAATTGATTTACTATTAAAATGTTGAAAATTAAAATGATTTCCATTCAAAACTCCGAAATAAAAAAACGGAAGTCAAAATGCACAACACGGCACAATGTCAAATCAGCTGAACGAATTCAGCAGATTCGACATTGTTGCTGAACATGACATGATATCCATATAGGAGCTAAGGTAAAGGAAACTCCTATACCTAACATTACGTTTTTGCAGGGGGGCTGCCCCCCTGCAACCCCTCCCCCACACCCCCTGTCAATTATATATTCCAACTCCAAGATCGCACTACAGTGAGGAAAGGGATGAATTTCCCACACCACACTGAACCACAATCTCTGTACAGTAGTTTGAGTTTATATCAGTGAATGCACTGTGCATTCACTGATATAAACTTTCACACACAGGGATGTTCGGCAAGATGGAAATTCGAACATCCATGTTTCAAGTTTCCATCTGCAAACATTCCACGTTCCACCTTTTGATAATAAACCATGCAAATTATGTATGTCATAGGTTCATAGGTAGATAGTAGGCTATCGGTTCTAGAACCTGTATGAGCCTAGCCATAAAGATTCCCAGGCTTTTGCCACCCAAAAATTATTTTCCTGCACCCCTGTCAAGCAGAGCCACAGAAGTGATTACCTGGGTGAATTTCCTATCTCCCATCCAATCATCAGGATTTTTCTTAAAGAGGGCTAATGAGGTGCTCTGCTTGACATGAATGGACAGTCTGTTCTAAAGTATGGGGAGTCTCTGGGACAGGAACCTATCCCTCCAGCATGTTTTGTTTATTGTGGTGACAAGGTTTAGGTCCCTGGAGTGTGTGGCTCAGAGGGATTGGGATTTTTGTAAGTGTAGCATGTCCACCAGCTCTGGGTTTGACATGGCTTTGTATGTTAGGCAGAGATAACCTCTGAGTAGATGATATGCATTGGAGAAGAGCTAGAGATTTTTGAGAAAGTCTGCATAGGGCATCTGTTTGAGGCCAGTGATCCTCTTTGTGAGGTATTTCTGTGGTCTTTCCATTTGTTGTAGATGTCTTGTGATGTACATACCAAATGGGGTGTTGTACTCTATAACAGATCTAATTAGGGATGAGTAGAGAGGAACAATGACCTCCTTTTTTCTGGATGAGAAACCTTTTGTGATAAGGTGTGTCATGTAGAAGGATTTCCTGACTACTGTGGTGATATGGTTATCAAAGGAGAGACCATTGTCCACCTGTGTCCCTAGGTCTCTTATCACACTTTCAGCGTTAAGTGGACTACCGCCTATGTGGTAGTTCATGGGCACAGCATTTTTCCCAAAGGGGATGACTATGCATTTCTTGGCGTTGAGCTTGAGGCCATGGTTATGATACCAGGCATCTGTCTCAGTGAGGCCCTTTTGTAGAATGTCCACATCATTTGGGGATTCAATAATGGCTCCCAGTTTGCTGTCATCTGCAAACATTTTTTTAGCCATAGACCCTCTGTGTTGGCCTGAACTTCAGAGAAGTAGATGCCAAACAGGAGAGGACCCAGGACTGAACCCTGTGGTACTCCACTTGTCACTGGTCTGGAGTCAGATTTGGAGTCAGCTACTGTCACAGTGTGGGGTCTGTCAGTGAGCCAGTTGGCAACCCATTGCGTAACATAGAGACTTATGTCCAGTTTAGTGAATTTATCTATGATTCCAGAATGGGGGATGGTATCAAATGCTTTGGCTAGGTCTAGATAGGCTGTGTGAACCACTTTGCCCTTGTCCATGGCTCTGGTGACTGCTTTAAAGAGGTCAATCAGGTTTAGGAGACATGATCTGCCTTTCACGAACCCAAACTGGGTGGGGTCCAGAGTTTGAAAGGTCACCTATGTCTTTGTTTCTAAGATCCATGATGATACATTCCATGGCTTTGCAGATCAGGCTCAGCAGGCTAATGGGGTGGTAGTTCCCAGGGTCCATGGTGGATCCCCCCTTGTGGAGTGGGATAACTGTAGCTGTGCACATTTCAGTAGACACAAAGCCTGAAATGAGGATATGGTTGAACATGGTGCTTAGGTGGGGTGCCAGTTCGTTTTGCAGTTTGTGCAGAACACAGCCCAGGATGATGTCTGGTCCCATGGATGCTGTATCCTTGGCTTTGGAAAGTGTGTTTTGTACCTTCGCGGCCATGATTACTGGGACTTGGTATTCTTCCGGTATTGAGATGGGCCCTTTAGGGAGTGAGAGGGTGGTGAAGTTTGCACTGACCCTATCTGCCAGGATGTTGGCAATATCAGTTGGTTCTGTATACTTAGTGCCATTGTGCTGTAACTCAGAGCAGATCTGAGTGTTGCCATTGAGATTCTTGACATAACTACAGAATGCCTTGTGGTTGTCTTTAGAATCTGTGGCAATTTTGTTCTCATAACTAGTTTTGGAGGATTTTATGAGGGATCTCAGCCTCTTACTGAGGCTGACAAGGGAGTTTTTCCAATCATGGGATTTTACTCTTTTTTGCAACAGTTTCTTCTTTTTGTTGTAGAGTTTGTTTGTGGCAGGGGACCACTAGATTGGCTTCCTTTTTTTGGAGGAGAGCATTTTGGTTCTATTTGGGATGGCACGGACCATGCACTCATGTATGTGTTCATATAGTGCATTTGTGTAAGATTCAGCAGTCGTGTTTCTACTTCCCATCTGCATGGGTGTCATGAAGTTTGCCACTTCTGTCTCAAGAAGCATGAAGTTGGCTTTGGAGATGTTTTTTACAGTGGTTACCTTAATGGGGGGTGGGGGCGGGATGTGGATGTCTGGGGTGATTAGCTTATGGTCGGATCTGACCAACGAGGAGCTGACCTCGGGTGTGGAGCATCGATCTCCCATGTTTGTAATGACCAGGTCTAGGATATTGGTGCCCCTGGTGGAGGTATGGATAAGCTGATCCAAGGCGATGGAATTTATGAATTCCAAAAAACTTTGAGCAAATGTGTTGGTACATGAGTAGTTTTCCCAGTTAATGGCGGGATACTTGAAGTCATCCAGTATTAGGGTATTTGGTTGTACCTTAATACTTTCCAGCAGTGCCAATTTATACTAGATAGTTGGGATGAAAAGCTCCACATATACTAATTAACAAGCTAAATATGATGTAGATAGCATGTGAAATGTAAGTCATCCATCATATTAATATGATATAACCAAAGAAGTTGACTGTGGGAGACTAAGCAGCACATGTATTAGCAAATGGGTAATTCCACATTGTTAAAAGCATTACAATTTTAGATATACAAATAAAATGCTTCAATGGATGTGAACTTTTTAATAGTTTTGATACAAAAAAGGTGAAACATATTCTCTGCAGAATAAAAACTGAACCATACATTAGATCCCTAGTAGTAGATGTACCAGGACACAGCATTTGCAAGGCATGCACAATATTTTTTGAAAAGTACTTTGAGTGCAAAATATAATTAAATAACTGGAGTTTGGTTATTAGATTAGCACAAACAAAAGTCCAAACTGGGAGTACACAAACACAGCTCTCTTGATATTAAATAAAAGACAAAACTTTTATTCTGGTACAAACTAGTGAGCGCTTTTGTGCCTCCTGGTACTTCTTCAGATTAGATTAGCACAACCCATATATATATATATATATATATATATATATATATATATATATATATATATATATATATATATATATATATATATATTGTAGCTCTTAAAACAGTTAGCAAGTCCTGCAATCTTACTATATTATGAACCATATTTATTTGTCTCATGACCAGCTAGATTACTCAAAACCAATGATCCAAATAGGAGCTTGTTTAGAAGCATACGCTGAACAGCAACAGGTTGTTTCATTTGTGAGATATCTCTTTGCTCATTGGACCATAGCTAATAAGTTAAAATATTTCATGTCTTCATAACAACTGAAAACTAATAGTTTGAGTGTAATGCATACTTCACGAACATTATTACTACCACCTTCCTATCTCCTACTTTGATCCTTCAGGTGGCACCTATCAATAACATTAAACTTGCTATTGACTATAAATTTAAACATCACATGAAAATATGTATTTTCGCAATTGGGTATACTCATCTCTGAATATCATCATCACCTAACATAGTGCACAGTGTTACTGTCACTTTCTTTCTCCCAGCATGTTTTTTCATGCAATGCCATTTGTTACAGGTTCATAGGTTTGGAGAAAACAGTCATGGCCTGCTGACTAGTGAGAAGCCTGATGCTCTAGATCCCATGCGTGAACTTGTGGGTGCTCATGTAGTTATCCATTTCCTTTTTAAATGTATAAATTAACAAGCTAAGTTTAATTGAGAGGTTGGATTTATTCCATAGAGGGAGAAATGTTCTAGATATAAAATTGTCACATTTCAGAGTATGGTTGCTATTAAGGCCCTTGTATTCAAGTCGCCAGGAGTGTATTCTAATCAAAGGGTTTCCAACAGTAAGGGGTCTTTTAATGCTCTGTATGTTAAGCATAGACTTCCTCAAAGGCAATATGATATAGTTAAAAGGTGAGTTGCTCTAATCTTTGGTTAAAGCCCCTCCTCCTCTTTATGAGGAATCATTGTACCTTTTCCATTTGTACCTGATATTATATGAGTATATTACAGAACTGGTTATAATCTATAATTCATTTCAAAGGAGCTGTGTACAGGTGGAAAATTGCTTCTCTGCTCCACAGAGGATCATGTGGACAGCTCTGTATGCCTCAAGAGTAACGAATGAGAGGGCATCATCTGAAGGACTTATTAAGTTTCAGTTGTTGTTGTCTGTAGTGCACAAAGCTGTTTTTTTTTTTTTTGTCAAATGCTAAAATTCTGAATTTTTTGACATTGAAGACAAGGCATTTCTACTGTACCATTTTTATTTATTTATCCTTTGTTGACCAGGTTAGTCCCACTAGGCTAATAGCCTCTTTTCAAGGAAGATCTGAGGTGGTATTTATATTACTACTAGGGGAAATTTAGCAAGGGCATTAGGGAACTTGCCTTACTCTTTTCGAATGGTGCTGTGGGAACTTTCATATTCACCTGACCTATCACCAACTCAAATAGATGGGGCCTTGGTTTAATGTCTCATCTGAAGGCAGCACAATAAAGAGTGTAGCACCTCATTTATGATGCACTGCAGTATCAGTAATGGATCTACCTGTTGTGGGACTAGAACCTGAAGTGTTCTGCACCAAAGGCAAATGTGCAACCTGTAGCACCACTGACACTGACTATTCGTGTGTAATGTAAAGTAATGATTGAATGGAGTGGTGATAGTGTGTTAAAGACAATACTCTCAGGTTGTAGTCATCTACAGATCTGGTGAGCCAAACACTGTTGTGACGTTTGACATCCAAGAAGACAAAAATGCAGAAAAGGAATGTCCCAAAGTCAGAGCCTTGAGAGACTTCACTGATGACATGGAATGTTGAGGATATGAGTCAGTTTGTCATTTACCCAGTAATGAAAGAAAATATAAAAATTACAGTTGCTTATGTTTCCATTGCAATGTATTATACAGAGACAAGGCTAGTGTCATTTGTTTTCTCTCAGCCTGGCACTTTTTACAGTTGTATTCAACAGTTTACAAGTCACTGGAGTAAATAAATATCACACCTATCATGAACATATTGCTTTCACATATGTATCAATACACAAGAGCTCATATTTCCTGTACTGTCATGATGGCATCTTACTTGAGTTGCACAATTTCAGTATAATTTTCTTTTTTAAAATAAGCCCCTTGACATGGTGATCATCAGTGATTAATCAATTGTTCTGCTGTTGAAAGACAAAGGAAACCATGTCAGCATTACACATTTTCATAATTGCCAAACATATTAATCTGCTGTGCAGAGGACAAGCACAATTTGACTGTCATGTTCTATTTCTTAGCCATTCATTTCATATGATACTCATCAAATTCTTTTAATTTTCTTGGTAATGAACACATTAAGGAAAATATAAAAATAGTGCATACATTTCACCAAATGCCTTCTGCACCACACATCCTAAAGCAAATAGCTTCACTGACATTTTCTTTTTCCTCAACCTTACTTTGTATCTATCTGTATATGTGTCATATATAGTCAGTAAGAGCCCCCAGTCATATATAACAGGCTGCTTATCACACAGCCTCAGTGATCACTCCCCAACATTCCTACTCAAAAAATACCTATACCAAGCTAAACCTGTCATCTACCATCAAATACGTAAAAAACTAAACTTTAACCCACTCACATTGATCTCATCCCTCGAAGAATGTAACTGGCATCCCCTAAAGTACCTCAGTCTTGATGACACAGTTGAATTTTTTAACACTACCTTCCTGAGCATCCTTAATTACCATGCCCTCATAAGACTTTCCAGAACGAAAGCACAACCCTCCCCATGGATACAGAAAACCACGAAGTCAGAAATGAAAAACAGGGATAAAGCCTGGGAGCACTGGCGCAAAACCAAAACCCCCTCAACTAGACAGAAATTTCTAGAACTACGCAATAGAGTCAAAAAGCTAATAAAATAGGACAAGTTCTAATACTACCAGTCTGCCCTAGACTCCTCCGAACACAGCCCCAAACAATTCTGGTCCTCGATAAACTCCATCCTCCACCCAGGTAAAGTCAGTACCCCTCCTCCTAACATCCCTCACTCCTCAGAAAATATTGCTACCTCATTCAACACACACTTCACACAAACCATACTATCACTAGCTAAACAACACAACCCCCCTCACCTCCAACCCACACCTTCAACTAGTAATCTCCCCACTGCCTTCTCTTTTTCTCCTGCACCTACCTCCAACATAAAAAAACTCTTAACTAAACTTAAGCCCACCAAATTAGCAGCAGACAACCTCCCAAGTGAATACCTACAAATCGCAGCTGATGCTCTGGCCTACCCAGTATCCATCTTGATTAACTGATCTCTGTCAGAAAGTTACGTTCCCACACTGTGGAAAGTATCACATATAATTCCCCTCCACAAAGGTGGCCCCTCCACAGAACTAAACAATTACCACCCCATAGCTATTCTCTCTCCACTCTCCAAAATACTAGAGAGATGCATACATTCTCAGGTCTCAGACTACCTCCTTATTAACAACCTCCTTTCCAATACTCTGCATGGTTTCCGACCAAACCATAACACCACCACTGCCTTACTCTCCTTTACTAACACCATCTTTCAGCATAAAAACAATGGCTATCTCTCCTCTGCTACTTTCCTAGACCTATCTAAAGCATTTGACATGGTCCCACACAAAAACTCATCTCTGTCCTCAATAACCTATCCTTCTCTCAATCAGTCACCAACTGGTTTCAGAGTTACCTGTCTGACCGCCAACAATCCATTGTATGGCAGAATGACATATCTCCCCAACTACCTGTCTCCATAGGGGTTCCCCAAGGATCCATCCTTGGACCCCTACTCTTCTCTGTTTTCACCAATAATCTAGCCTCTGCCACCAAACATGGCACACTCATACAATTCGCAGATGACTCAACCATCATCTGCTCAACCCAGTCCCTACCCAAACTGCAAAAAGTTACACAGGAAGCCTTTTCTCTGTTGAAACTTGGTTATCCGATGCCCAATTAATACTCAACCCAAACAAAACTAAACTACTCATCTTCCAACCCACCAAACATACTCAAAACAACTCTCACTTTAACATCACAGCAAAAGACAACACCACTATATACCCAACTGAACACACCAAATTGCTAGGAGTGGAAATAGACAATAAACTAAAATTTGACATTCACATATCCATGACCATAAAAAAGCTCACAAAAATCTAGGAGCGTTATACAGAAATAAGCAACTTTTCACCAAAGCAGCAAAGATTTCAATAGCAAATTCCCACCTTATCTCCACCCTACTTTATGCCTCTCCAATATATACCAACCTAAGGCAATGTCATCTAAACAAGTTAGAGATTTGCTACAACAAAATCGCCAAATTCGCCACAGGGGCATCCTACCATAGTAACCACTGTCTCTCACTTGCTGAACTGGGCTGGCTTAAACTCCCTCACCTCCTTCAATGGTATCAACTATCACGCACCCACAAACTAGTAAACCATGCACTAAATGTCCCATCCCTCCAGAATCTACTCCAACCCTATCGCACCACCAGACCACTAAGATCCAGCAACAAAAATCACTTGCAGATCACTAAAGCCAATAACTCTGCCGGTGAAGCACTATTCTCTTGCGCCATAGCCACATTATGGAACTCCCTCCCACCCACAATTACCTCTGTACCATCATGCACCCACTTCAAAACTTTACTAAAAGTGCACCAAAAAACATGCTGGCTATGCCCTTGCAACTCCCACTCTAATATCACCCACCCCATCCAACCACTACCTTTCTTTCCACCCCACTAACTACCTTGATTATAACAAGCTCAGATGCTCATAAGCCTTCTACTTTTTATACAGCAGGAACTTCTTATTGTAACATTTGTTAATGTCAGTTATGTACTTTGCAGATAAAGATTCTAGTTGTCTACTGATTACTATGTTCTTCATCTGTAAATATGTTTGTAATTAATTGCTATGTTAAATTGTTAATCGCTATGTAATCCAATGTAACTACTGTCTATTTATTTTAACTGTGGAGCTTTTCTCCCCAGGCCTCTGCTGAAAATGGACCTACGTCCAGTCAGACACTCCCGGTCAACAAATGTAAATAAATAAATAAAATAAATAAAATGTGGGTATCTACACACACGAGCCTTTACATGCATGTGTTCATACATTTTTTTATTGAACATTAGGGTTCAGATAAGAGGCAATACAAGAAAGACATATAAACGATGACGGCAGTTTTCTGTGTTGATCATTAGAAATGTATCCACATCTTGACCAGCTTTGGCCATCTAATAGTTAGTCTGTATACACGAAAATGGCATATGACTAAAATACTGTGGTATTATGGTTCTTGGTTACACTAGAATCTGCTGGGTTTTTTTGAAAATGGGCGTCTGCCACATGTTGTGCAGGTCCCCAAAACAGAGAACAGATTTACAGCTGCTTCTGTACCCCACCTTTCAGACCAGTAACCCAGATTTAATCATGATCCTGATGTGTCGGTAGGACAGATAAATGCCTTGTAAAACTTGCTTTGATTCAGCTTGTTATTCTCTGAGAGTTTTTGTTTGCCTCTGTCTTTGATTTGCTCCTTACAAACTTGCATAATTTTTTTCTTCCTTATTGAGTACTTTAGTTACAAACTCACAGCTTAATCCACTCTCTTGTCACCACAACCTGTTCTTTCACATCATCTCGGAAGGCACCAATGCCCTCTTATGTAGATCATTACTAATGTAGATATTTCAGTTTTACTCTCCTGTTTTACATTCCTACGACAAAGGCCGTAATTCCTCTGACACAACCTTGTTATGTACAATGCTGATCTGCTAAAGTTCTTTTTTCAGCACAGACTCACATTTTAACTTTCTGAATTTTAACGCATATCTGAAAAGCATGTCTTTACTGTGCAACCAAAATCCAAGAAAGCTACATATGCACGAAAAACGAACAGCTGAGAGTAAAACTGTCCATCCTATTCAGTCCTTAAAAACAGCTCTACTGGTTGCTGTGCAGGTATATTCTAGAAAAAATTCAGATTGTACAAAATTCAATGGAAGGTGAAGCACTGAGTATTCCCTAGATAATTAGGATTACATTGTTTCTGATTATACTGCATCAAATAAAACTGAATGTGCATTTGAAAATTCAAACTAAAACTATTAAATGCATACACCTTTGATAGTTTGTGTCATGAAGATTTTCTTAATGCATACGTTAAGTTCCTGTTGGAGTCGACTAATTTCTGTCTCTGAGATGTACAAATCCATTACAGTAGCCAGCATGTAACTTAAAGACCTATGTAGAAACCAGTTCTGTGTAGCTACTATGTCTGGCTGCGTGGTGAAGAGAACTAGACAAAGATACATTCTGAAAGACTTACTCTAGAAACATGAGCCCAGAGCTTAACATTTATTTATCCTTTTTTAACCAGGTTAGTCCTGCTAGTAGCCTCTTTTCAGGGGTGACCCAAGGTGGGACTTATACTACTAGGGGAAATTTGGCCAGGCCATCGGGGAACTTCCCCTTTTCTTTTTGATAGGTGGCTTGGAATCTTTTAAATCCACCTAAATTACACTGACTCATGCAAATGGGGCCTCAGGAGTGCAGCACCTCCTTTATGCTGCACTGTGGTGTCATTAATCCATCTATTTGGTGTGGGCGTAGAACCCACAACCTACTGGTTCAAAGGTAAGTGTGCTACCTGAGCAGAATAATATTCTGGTGGTCTGGGTTTCATTCCTGTTTAGCCACACCATTCCGTTCCCCTCCCCTTTATGCAGGCAGAATGCTGGATGTTGCCACTAAGTTACGATTGGTGAGGAGTCATATTATAGTAAAACAGGAGTACAGTTCAAGCCAGAAATTGATCTTATCTTACAGAACTTTTGGTGAAGGATGCAGCTGCAGTTTCTAGTTTAATTTCTGCCAGAAATACTACACCCAGTAGAAGAATATTTATGCTCTGCCAAGAGTTGAATTCTATCTGCAATTATAATGATTTCAATGCCCACACAAACTGGCATAACACAGGAACATAATTGCATAATCAGACAGATTGATATAATACAGTGCAATTAGTTTCATTTACACACACACCCACACACACTTGTGAGATGCATTGTCAAATGTGTCTGCCTTTTTCCTGATTCAGTCTGTTGCACAGCAGCTCATAAATGGGAAACAGTTTTTGGCTAATGATTACAGCTGAAAAAATAATGGGATGTGTAAGACAAAAGGTAGACATTAGCATCATTAGGATTCTCTAAATTCAATACAACCCACAAAACTGGATTCTGTCAATCTCAGTTTAGCAAAATATATATTTTTTTCTTCACAGCTTGGTGATAGGGATGCTTCAGCAAAAGCAACTTTTCATTCCAAGACAAGTGTAACACTTGCATTTGTTAACCTTCTTTGACATGCCATGAACTCTATGATACTTATCTTAAACTGTAGGTGGGGTGGAGTGTTTTTTTGTACTGTATCATGTTGTTTTCTTGAAATGCCATATTCTGGGACAAAAGAACTAATATACTGGGATTCACTGACTCACCAAGGGATAGATATTTTGCTACCGGGCAAATTTTACTTTCTTAGGTAAGCTGCCCTAGTGGACCATTTTAAGCCTAGCCAATTTCTCATGGAGAGAATCAAACCCTATGCCTCTTGTCTGTGAGGTAAACACCGTAACTGTTATGCCATCTCCCAACCCCTATGTCCAAGATTGTGTTCCTTGATAAAATGGCTAGAAGCATCTCCTAGCAAAATATGTACTGCCTGCACTTCTTTCTATGTTGGTTTCTTCCTTCTGAGGTGTTTCCTGTAAAGCACTTGGTCCAAATGCACTTTCATTTCCAAGGACAATGATGTACAGTTCTCATAGATAGAATCTGGAAACTATACATGTGAGTTTTTAGTATAATTTCCTGTTATTACCTTAATTTCATTATCATTGTCTTAGGTTTTCGAGATATAAATATATATATATATATATATATATATATATATATATATATATATATATATATATATAGGTCTTTGAAACATCTAAAACCCATAACATCTAATTTCATAACATTGAGGCCAGAACATCTAAAACCCAAAACATCAAAAACCCACAGCATCCAATTTCATAGCATCTAACACTACAGATCACAAGAAAATAACATCCCCTCCACATATAACGACACCAAACTACCAAACACACTTTTTACTACGTTTCTGAAGGGGGCAAGCCCCCTGTGCCCCCCCGCATCCCCTGTAAATTAAATATATCAACTCCAAGATCGCACTACAGTGGAAAAAAGTTAATTTCCTAACCCCACTGTATCAAGCCCCCCTGAAGAAATGTAGTAAAAAGTGTGTTTGGTAGTATGATGTCATTATATGTCGTTATATGTGGAGGGGATGTTATTTTCATGTGATTTGCACTGTTAGATGTTATGAAATTCAATGTTATGGGTTTTAGATGTTTTGAAGGGGAATCATATATTTGTGTGTGTGTGTGTGTGTGTGTGTGTATATATATATATATATATATTTATGTATATATATATATATATATATATATATGTATATATATATATATATATATATATATATATGTGTGTGTGTGTGTGTGTGTGTGTGTGTGTGTGTGTGTGTGTGTGCACACACACACACACACACACAAAATTAAAACAGATTTGATATACATACCATTCAGTAAAGGAAGTTGACTGTATTATAAGTAATAAATATGAGGAAGAAATATAGGCTGTGATAAATGAGTGCTGTGGCCTAGAATATCAAATAATCTGAAAATCAATTGTTGTTGGTCAGTTCTAGTCAAAATATCTAGTGTCATCGTGACACATCTCTGGAGTATGTACCTCCTTCAGTTACTGCACTGTGTCAGTGTATCCAATTATGAAAGAGAAGTAGGTTGTAGCAGTAGCTGAAGCATCATCTGTTGTCAGTTGTACCAGCCCAGCATTTGCACCCTCATGCAGACATTACAAATGTAGCTGTTGTGTTACATTAATGCCTATAAGGATGTAGCCAGAAACCTAATCATAGCATATGCTTCCAGATAAAGGATCACAGGCATCTGAAGGTGGATGTAGGGCTGAGGACAGCTAAGTATGTACCAGTAAATATGAAGTGAAAGAGACAGTCTCATATGTACCAGTATACCATAGATCTCATGGACAGTTAGCAGCACTGGAACCCCACTATACATGTGCTACTCAGTAAGTAAAGGATCATTAATACATGCATTCTGTGCTGAGGTGAGGGATACATTCTGTCAGGAATGGGGAGATCTGATTTTGAAAACAGATCTTTTGGTAAAAGAAAAACCCTCTCCCCTTACTCTTGCCCTCTGACTTCGGCTGCGACTCTACTCCCTACTATGTCTAATCTTTGGTCTTTGTTGGTATGCTCACTACTGTGGCTGACTTGGTCAGAAATCAATTTTATAAAGCAAAAAATACACCCCCTACTAACAATGTTCATCATTATGTAATGCCTCAACCTAAATCTGTAAAACATGTGTTCAGTCTAAGTAAATATGTTAAACCTTAAGCTTCAGTGCTATGTTACTAGTCAGTGTTAAGTTTGGTACTATGTAAATTTGGATGCTTATATATGCACCTTATATTTTCCTTAAAATATAACTGTGGAACTTTTCTCCCTGGGCCTCCACTGAAAATGGACATGCATCCAGTCGGACTTCCCCAGTCATGAAATGCAAAATAAATGTGACCCGAGTTTAGTTTGCAGCTCAGGCACATGTTGGTGCAGACAGGGAAGATGGTGTGTGTGTGTGTGTGTGTGTGTGTGTGTGTGTGTGTGTGTGTGTGTGTGTGTGTGTGTGTGTGTGTGTGTGTGTGTGTGTGTGTGTGTGTGTGTGTGTGTGTGTGTGTGTGTGTGAGATGTACCCCTCCAGCTTGCACCACTGCTCTTATGACAGGACCTTGGCTAGGGAGTGGATACCATTATGATGCTGGGAGCTGGTGCTGTCCAGAAATGAATGGTGCCACCCAAACTGATGATGATAGCCACTTGTTGGGGTATGGTGGGGGAATCACACATGCATGGAAAAGTGGGCAAATATATCCTTGTACTGAATCAAGTGCTCATGTCACAACAAAGGATGGGGGTTGTTAGGCCTTAAAAAAAGAAAAAACTGTTATTGCTTGGATGCCACGAAGAACACAGCACACCCTCCTTGCTGCCTGGATGATACCCCCCTTGAAAAGCAGTGTTTGATAGAGAGGATACCTGATGGCTGTCAGACACTGATCAAAAGTATTATTAAAAAAAGTAAAAAAATGTAAAAATGTGATTAAAGCATACACTGTGGAATTAAATTTTAATATGCATCCATGCTGGCAATGAAAATAGCTTACCCGGAATTAAAATTCTGCGTGTGATTTTTCTAACAGAATTCTGTACAAGTTAAAGCTTCTGAAGTCTCTATAGATTTTTAATTTAGCAGCTATGATTACAAGATTACAGTGTACATCAGGAATTAGGAAGATATTACTGAATAGATAAATTAATGGGGTGGGGGGTGCAGGAAACACTGAACAGATATATATTAAACTCTGCAGAATGGTAGATACAGTTACCTAACAGAGAATGATTTCCAATCTTGTGTGTTTGAATGCACTTTAACATTTTGTGCTGATTGTCATTCTTGGGTGAATTGTGGTGTCAGGAATAATTCTCAATGAATGGGGAACAAATAGCAATCTCATTCAATATACAGCTGACCTAGTTCTGCAATAGGAATAATACGTTTTAGGCTGTAGTTTTCTCACACACACATTTAAATATTATACTCTTGATAAAAAATAGTTCAAATTGTGCTTTTAATAATTTAAACTTGTACAGTTCTTTATGTAATTAGGTAATACATTCCATGTCAAAAGACTTCTTTGGAAGAACTGCCTTGACATTTTAAGATTGCTGTTACTTCTAGTACTGTCTATACATTCTCCCAAACTATTTTTGTGTATGTGAGTTGAATCACGCACACATGTATGTTAAAGCATACATTCCCAGCTATGAACACTATTTTATTTTACTGTATTGCAGAAATGAAGGATATATGTACAGCAGCTATGACTTAGAATGTTATGTAGGCTCCCTTTTACAAATTTAAGACCCACTAGTACAAAATTTGCAATAGTGAACACAAATTTTGAGAGGATTCCTTTTGCAATTCAAAGGACTACAACTGCAATTCTTGGATCAATGAAATGGTTTTATATATATATATATATATATATATATATATATATATATCTACACACACACACACACACACATATGTATTTATCTATCTATATACAAAGTCCAAGACTGCAGTGCCTTGGAGTACTTTTAAGTACTGCTATCTAAGTGTCAATTTATATAAGTAACAGGGGCAGCCTCCACAATGGTTGCTGTGAATTAAGTGATATAGCATGACAGCGAGCATCAGCATTCACTGCTCTGTCTTGTTAACTACACTTTAGTTTTCATATTTCTGAGACATTCAGTTGCAGATGTTACACTTCTGGTAGGGAGTCGCTGCCATTGCAATATCTGCAGTTTAACACAGAACAGCAAAACTTGTTGCAGTCAGCTTGTGTATAGAGAGAAACACTTGCTTATGATCCTGGCGACTCAAAGTCAATTAATTGCTTGAGCATGTGTTAGAGATGGTAGGGAGAAAGTGGAATGATGTCAGTCTGTGAGCTCACCTCTTTTGGCTGAGGATGGTAGAAATATGTGCTGGGCACACCCCCTTACCATCGGTGAACACTCTCTTACCATCTGGGATATGTGTTCATCTAGTAGTAGCTCAGACAATGACCTATTAAAATTGTTTAATAAGAAGTCTGTAAACAGTATGCAAATGTTTCTACAACAGAGATAAAATCAGTCAATACTGTCTTGTTTTTAATATATCTGCCCATTTCATCTGATCAGCCATATCCGCTATTAGACTGGTTGTGTCTCAGTAAGTACCAAGGTTCTAAAATATAAAACATTTAATGAACATCTTTTTGAAATGTTTGTAAAAGGATTATCATGGTGAATAGAAAGTAATATATGCTGAATTAAAAGAATGGCAGGAGACTTGGGATTTGGAAGGGGAGTCCATTGATTTCTTTTTAAGAGTATTTTACAAGCTACATTCCATGATAGATAAGTACATACCACAAGACAAAGTCAAAGACATACATGTAAACACTTATCTGGTGGAATCAGAAGATTGCATATGGCTGAAATTAATAAAAAAGGAGTTGTGGATATCTCCTATACATTGAGCCAGGCAATATGACATAGTAAATTACATCATGAATACAGACTACCTAAAAATATCTTGACAATCCTAGGACATTTTATTTTTATATTTCAGAATACGAAGAGATCCCCCAAAATGGCTTATTACTGTTAATACAAACAACAAATAAGTAACATCACACACTGGCAAAAGTATTCATGAATTGTGTCACCTTTCCTGCACCAAGATCTTCTTCCTCTTCATCTGAATATAAAATAACAGTGGGTACAGCTCACTGTCACCCCAGATTCAAGAAAAACCGGAAGGAGGTTGTTCCAAAAAAAAATTAGACCGGACTGCTCATTGTGTCCCAACAATATCCCTGGAGTCTTTATTAGTAAAATGACTAATGAACTACTGTCAGTCTTGGTTTACCTAGATCATTAGTCTTTGCGTTATGGCCTTGTACCTGAATATTGGAGATAAGCTTAAGTGTTATCTGAACAGACCCACAGTAGTTGGGTCTGAACTGAAAGATGAAATCAGCAAGAGAAGGAGAGTACTGTTGCTGGAACTGAATTCACCCTCATGTCTTGGTGAGTACGTTCATGCGTTGTTCCTTGCTTTCACAAAATCTCAC